>NC_136522.1:34233125-34238862 GCF_053919585.1 Euprymna scolopes
AGAAGCCATAAAAACCTTCACCATATGGACTAAAAAACACTCTTTGAAACTAACTTTGACCGGTCACAGTGAAACACTTGAAGTTGGAGACAGAACGTCTAAACACTGAACACACGCATCGCGCCACTATGAAAAACATATTTAATATCAGCGGAGGCATATCCACAAACTCCCATTTTAAAGAAAAACTTTTTACGAAAATATCTGAAGAGAGCACACCCTAAGCTCGAAACGCGTTATAAAAATATTTTAAAATAAAAATATGATGAAAACCTTTAAAAAAAACCCACAATTGTTGATGGCTACACTCTTTTAAATATACATTTTTTCTCTCGTTGGAACTACACAACCATCACTTTAAATATATATATAAATATATATATATATATATATTCGTATATATATAAATCTATATATATATTTATATACATATAAATATATATATGTATTTCTATACATATATAAATATATATAAATATATATTTATATACATATGTATATGACTATATATATGTATTTATATATATATATAAATATATACATATATATAAATAAATATATAAGTATATTTATATACATATATTTATATATATGTATTTTTATCTATGTATTCATATACATATATATATATTTATATATATATGTAGTTATATCTATATATTTATATTTGTTTCATTGGATGTACTTCTAGGAAACTAAACTCGACTGGCTATATATATATTTATATATATATATATATTTATATATATATATGAATATATATATAACATAAAATATATAATAAATATATATATATGAATATATATATAATATAAAATAAATATATAATATAAAATAAATAAAATATATATATATATAAATATATGTAAATGCATATAAATATATATAAATATATATAAATAAATATATATAAATAAATATATATATAAATATGTATATATATAAATAAATATATATATATAAATATATATATATATATGAATAAATATATATATAAATACATATATAACTATATATATATAAATATATATATAAATATATAAATATATGTATATAAATATATATATATTTATATATATGTATATATTTATTTATTTATATATATATTTAGATATATATATATATATATAAATATATATATTAATATATATATATATATAAATATGTATATATTCATATACATGTATTTTTATATATATTTACATATATATATTTATACATATATTTATATATATATGTATTTATATATATATTTATATATATATATATTTATATATATGTATTTATATATTTATATATTTATATATTCATATATACATACATATATATATATATATATATATATATATATATATATATATATATATATATATATATATATATATATATACAGGTGGTCCATAAAGTCCGTGTGCACTTACAAAAAAGAGAGATATCAATAGACTGAAAAGATGACTTATACACACACATTATAATATATATATATATACAGGTGGTCCATAAAGTCCGTGTGCACTTACAAAAATTTATAACTTTATTAATATTTGCAATAGAAATAATCTGTAAAATAGATTGTAAAAGAATTAAATCTATGTTTTAAGCTTTTATTGAAATTTTATTTAACTTTCCACATGACCTCCATCATTAGCAATACAAAGGGTAATACGATTTTGCAGTTCACTAAAAACATGGGCCAAATTATTTATATTAATACCTTAAATCACATTAGTTATTCTAGCTTTCAAATCTTCCAATGCACTAGGTTTGGTTGCATGCACAACTGTTTTCACATGTCCCCATAAAAAAATCTAATGGAGTCAAATTTGGCGAACGGGGAGGCCAATGAAATGGTTCTCCCCTTCCGATCCATCTGTTAGGAAATTCCTGATCTAGAAACTCTCTTACACGCCGAGCAAAGTGACAAGGAGCTCCATCTTGTTGAAACACTCTACATCTTTCAAACTTTCTTAATTGTTCAAGTTGCGGAATAAAGTAATTCTGCAACATATCTAAGTAGCTGTCACTGTTAATAACACGATCTTTAAAAAGATATGGCTCTATGATTCGATTTATTCCCAAAGCACACCACACATTAACTTTAAGAGAGTCCCTTTCATGTTCAACAGTTTCATTTGGGTTTTCAGTTCCACAAATTCGGCAATTATGCCTGTTGACCTTGCCGCTAATGTGAAATGTTGCTTCGTCAGAAAACAGTAAATTACTCACAAATGCATCATCATTGCAAAGTTTTTTCATTGAACTGGTGACAGAAAGTTAGCCGCGTATAATAATTCTCTTCTAAAAACTGTTGATGTAATTGAATTTTGTAAGCATTCATATGAAGTTTTGCCCGCAGAATCTCATGCACTGTAGACTTTAGCAGCCCGAGCTCCAATGATGCCTGTCTTACAGACTTTCTTGGACTTGCAGTAAAGGATTCTTCTATGGAAGCAACACTTTCGTCGCTGACACATGGCCTTCCAGACCGTGGTTTATCATGGACAGAGCCTGTCTCTTTAAATTTTTTCATCCATTTAACAATGGTGTTTCTATGAGGCGCTTTTTTATTGTATTCAATTCCAAACTTTCTTTGTAACGCAATAGTAGATTTCAATTCAGCCAACCAAAGAACACAGTTTACTTTTTCCTCAATTGAAGCCATGGATCAAATTGATTCTGAAAAACAAAAGAAAATATTTTTTACATATTTTTTACTTATCTAAAAATTGTTACAAATTCTGTGGTGAAAAATTATTCAATAACTATACTTAAAACTAGATCCATACAACTTTATAACATTTTTTACAGATTATTTCTATCGCAAATATAAATAAAGTTAAAAGTTTTTTAAAGTGCACACGAACTTTATGGACACCCTGAGATATATATATATATATATATATATATATATATATATAATATATATATATATATATATATATTCAACAAATAGGTTGTTCTGAAATCGTGTCAGCGGAGTCGGCTAATTTCAGTTAATGTTTGTAGATGTGATATCTACCGCCTGCATACCAGCAGTAACTATCTTAGTTGTATAGGATGCGTTGCTTGTCACATCGTAGAATGTAGAAGTGGATAAAAATATAAGAATTTAAAATCGAGGCATAGCCTATAGATTGCGCCGTGGATTAGGTCGTCAGTATTGCACACTTCATGCATGCGACGATCTGGGTTCGCGCCTATATCGGAGCACGTCACTGATGAGATGCAGTACATCAAAACACACTTTGGGTCTGGCGTTGTCTGTTGTCGATGCAATTGCTCGATTCTATCTAATTCTGGGTTCTAGCTTTATTGTGAAATTGTATGTGAATGGGTATTTATATATTTATATATATTTATATATATATATATTTATATATATATATATATTTATATATACATTTATATATAATATATATATATGTTTATATATTTATATATATATATTTACTTATCTTATATTATCTAGTGGATGTAAGATATTGATATACATATATTTATATATTTATATATATATTTATATATATATATAGTCTTGGAAGTTTTTTAACCGTTAAAACTATATAAAAAAACTTATTTCATTTTTATATTTTTTATCATTCGTTAGAAAACTATTTAGTCAGTAAGTCATTTAATACTTGCAATCATTGCATCAACTTGCTCTCTCCCTCTCACTCTCTCTCTATATTTTTATTTTATTTTTGCTTACTTCTCGAGTGCCCCTTTTTGAGGAGCTGGCTTCCCTCACTCCCACATTAAAAACGGCCTTGTGTCACATTTTACTTTCCTGGGAAGCAAATAAATACCTACTTGCCAGTCCTCTTCTCATTTCTTTCCTTTTCCTAAAGAAGTGGTCGGTACATTGTTTGGATGTAGTGCATTATTCATGGTAATTTGTTTCCCGGTTCTTTAGTTCATCTTTCGAAGTTCTTGCCGATTTTATAAAGTGTCCTTTTAATCTTTTACTAGTGAGACAACCCAATATTCCTTTTGTCATTTTACTTTCAATGAATTTTCTTTTTTCTTATTTAATCTCATCTTTCATCTCTTTTGGGTTGATGGTTTTTACTTCATCAAAATTTATCACGTGTGCCAAGTGTCTCCATAATTTGTAATGTCTTCTATTGTTTTGCATTTTTTTCCTTCTCAGGTGGTTCTACCTTTTGTATTCCGAATTATTTTTCAATGTCACAAAATGGACACACTAGAAACATAAGGAATGGACATAATGGAAATGCGTGAGAAATAGTCACACTGGAATCTATAGAGAAATAGTCACACTGGAATCTATAGAGAAATAGTCACACTGGAATCTATAGAAAAATAGTCACACTGGAATCTATAGAGAAATAGTCACACTGGAATCTATAGAGAAATAGTCACACTGGAATCTATAGAAAAATAGTCACACTGGAATCTATAGAGAAATAGTCACACTGGAATCTATAGAGAAATAGTCACACTGGAATCTATAGAGAAATAGTCACACTGGAATCTATAGAGAAATAGTCACACTGGAATCTATAGAAAAATAGTCACACTGGAATCTATAGAGAAATAGTCACACTGGAATCTATAGAGAAATAGTCACACTGGAATCTATAGAGAAATAGTCACACTGGAATCTATAGAGAAATAGTCACACTGGAATCTATAGAAAAATAGTCACACTGGAATCTATAGAGAAATAGTCACACTGGAATCTATAGAGAAATAGTCACACTGGAATCTATAGAGAAATAGTCACACTGGAATCTATAGAGAAATAGTCACACTGGAATCTATAGAAAAATAGTCACACTGGAATCTATAGAGAAAATAGTCACACTGGAATCTATAGAGAAATAGTCACACTGGAATCTATAGAGAAATAGTCACACTGGAATCTATAGAGAAATAGTCACACTGGAATCTATAGAGAAATAGTCACACTGGAATCTATAGAGAAATAGTCACACTGGAATCTATAGAAAATAGTCACACTGGAATCTATAGAGAAATAGTCACACTGGAATCTATAGAGAAATAGTCACACTGGAATCTATAGAGAAATAGTCACACTGGAATCTATAGAGAAATAGTCACACTGGAATCTATAGAGAAATAGTCACACTGGAATCTATAGAGAAATAGTCACACTGGAATCTATAGAGAAATAGTCACACTGGAATCTATAGAGAAATAGTCACACTGGAATCTATAGAGAAATAGTCACACTGGAATCTATAGAGAAATAGTCACACTGGAATCTATAGAGAAATAGTCACACTGGAATCTATAGAGAAATAGTCACACTGGAATCTATAGAGAAATAGTCACACTGGAATCTATAGAGAAATAGTCACACTGGAATCTATAGAGAAAATAGTCACACTGGAATCTATAGAGAAATAGTCACACTGGAATCTATAGAGAAATAGTCACACTGGAATCTATAGAGAAATAGTCACACTGGAATCTATAGAAAAATAGTCACACTGGAATCTATAGAGAAATAGTCACACTGGAATCTATAGAGAAATAGTCACACTGGAATCTATAGAGAAATAGTCACACTGGAATCTATAGAGAAATAGTCACACTGGAATCTATAGAGAAATAGTCACACTGGAATCTATAGAGAAATAGTCACACTGGAATCTATAGAGAAATAAGTCACACTGGAATCTATAGAAGAAATAGTCACACTGGAATCTATAGAGAACACTGGAATCTATAGAGAATTAGTCACACTGGA
>NC_136522.1:34238962-34336462 GCF_053919585.1 Euprymna scolopes
ATTTCTTAATGTGTGTCATACTTTCATTTCTTAATGTGTGTGTCATACTTTCATTTCTTAATGTGCGTATCATACTTTCATTTCTTAATGTGTGTATCATACTTTCATTTCTTAATGTGTGTATCATACTTTCATTTCTTAATGTGTGTGTCATACTTTCATTTCTTAATGTGTATCATACTTTCATTTCTTAATGTGTGTATCATACTTTCATTTCTTAATGTGTATCATACTTTCATTTCTTAATGTGTGTGTCATACTTTCATTTCTTAATGTGTGTGTCATACTTTCATTTCTTAATGTGTGTCATACTTTCATTTCTTAATGCGTGTCATACTTTCATTTCTTAATGTGTGTCATACTTTCATTTCTTAATGCGTGTCATACTTTCATTTCTTAATGCGTGTCATACTTTCATTTCTTAATGTGTATCATACTTTCATTTCTGAATGTGTGTCATACTTTCATTTCTGAATGTGTGTCATACTTTCATTTCTTAATGTGTGTCATACTTTCATTTCTTAATGTGTGTCATACTTTCATTTCTTAATGTGTGTCATACTTTCATTTCTTAATGTGTGTCATACTTTCATTTCTTAATGTGTGTATCATACTTTCATTTCTTAATGTGTGTCATACTTTCATTTCTTAATGTGTGTCATACTTTCATTTCTTAATGTGTATCATACTTTCATTTCTTAATGTGTGTCATACTTTCATTTCTTAATGTGTGTCATACTTTCATTTCTTAATGTGTATCATACTTTCATTTCTTAATGTGTATCATACTTTCATTTCTTAATGTGTATCATACTTTCATTTCTTAATGTGTATCATACTTTCATTTCTACTGACTTAAAATTTCATCATTTCAATCATGTTCATTTTAAGGTTTTTAAATGTTTTCTTTTGGCAAAGAGGTTTTTAAAATAGGATTTTCTGTTTTTATTAATTTAGCGTTTTCTTTTTTTTTTTTCAATGTCTTAAATGTCTATGAATTAAAATCCATCGCCAAGAAAAAGGCACCCCAAAAAAGTCTGCCTATATCTCTTCTGCACTATACATCATCCTAAATCGTCTTAATCCTATACTTAACTACATCCTTGTATTTCAATAATGCATTCATACTGTATTTTTTATTGTTACTTAACCAGTTTTCAAATCACTTCATCAAATCCAAATCAATACAAAATTATGAGTTTTCTTCCCATACTGATACATAATTACAATATCGTATTCATTGTAAGACGGATTTTTATTTTCTGAAACTTTAGCATCTAAAAGAATTTTATTTAAGTATGATATCTGAATTCTATATCTGGAGAAAAGACGGCAGAACTTTTTTTAAGTATACGACCATATTATCTTTACCAACCATGCGAGGGTGTTAATAAACCTGGTCTGGAACCGCGATGCATAGCTACCCCCGTTTAGTGTGATTGATCCATAGATTTTGCCGGATTATCCATCTGGGAGAGTGAAGACTCTGATATAAACCTATGCTTCTTATTCCATGACATTGTGCTGTAACACTAGGGGAGGAGAGCCTCCTGGGTCATAGTTGACAACCTTCCTAGTACTGGTGACATTGACGAATTCCCCAGTTTACAAACCTACGGTGTTGGTAGGCTCTGGCTATCCTCCAACTCCCATACTTATCAGGTGCAGTCACAATATGAGGGACTCACTTGAGACTGTGCCTCGTCTTGGTTCCTGATTAGGACAATGAAACCGACTCCCCACTTCCTTAATATTTCTCTCACAGACAGAACAAGTAGCTTTGCTTGCAATCCTACTTATGTTCACCTGACTGGTTTAAACTATTATTGTAAAGTTGTTGTAGAATGTACTAAAATTTAATTTCATTTCTTTATTTCCTGCTTAAATATTTCTTTGCTCTTTTTGAAAATAAATTATCATTCCTTGACTAAGTTTATGTCTAAATATAAGGCCTATACCTGTATATCCTAATGTATATTAATACTGTATTCTTGTAAGTTATATTATCTGTCCTGCTTTTCCCAAGCTGCTATAAAGTCACATACTTTACATGTACCTTGAGAGAGGGGTTCAGCTCCTGGTCCCTAACTTTAGAAGGCTGACCTTTTTAAAAATCGATAAATGCTAAACATCTATAGATTTCTATTGCTAAGGCATGCATTATAATGCTAAGGCTTATCTATACAGTAGATACTTATTAACCATAGAAATTTGTACTTAGATTTTAAAAATGATCTATATTAAGTAGCAACTCTATATCTCTCTTTCTCTTAGATGGGTGAAAGTACTGGTGATTGTCTTTACATGAAAACTAACTAACATCTAAAATACATTTTGAATCGTACCCTAACTCTTCATACTATAATTTTTTCAATGTACTTATTAATCCACAAACAATATTTAATCTTTGCTGAATCCTAGTAGATATTAACTTTAAATCTAAACTCATACTCATACATACCTCATACATATAGAAATACCTGGCTTTGAAACCAGGCGCGGGGAAAACCCTCTTGGTGTTGATTGACCTATAGATCTGGTCAATTCATCTATCTAAGAAAAGGAAAACCTGTGCCACTGACCTCATACGTCTTGACACCAAACAGGAGAGGGAGGCCTCCTCAGTCCTGGTCGACAACTTCCCTAGAGCTGGTGACTCAACCAAATCAAACCTAAACTTCTTAAGGAGTAGATAGGCTCTGCCTATCGCCCGGCTTCCATACTCCTTTACCTATTAGCCAGGAGCAGAAGTGTGATCACAAGGACTCACTAGGGATGATCAATGCTTAGCCATATTTCCTAAGTAAGGAGGCAATGAATGCCGTCCCCGCCATCTGCCTCATTCCCTTCCACTAAACCTGGGCATCATACCATGTATGTTAACATGATTGGAGGGGGCCACTCTTATCTGACAGGTTTGAGGGTACCGGTTTGACAGTTATTTGGGGTGAAAAAGAAAATTAAGGTGCTTCTTCATTATTAGAGAGAAAATCAAAATATTGAATTTCAATTAAAACAAAATTAGTAACATATCCAAAAATTATAAAAAACAATTGCATAGAAAATTATTATTAATGAAAATAAATTTTCAAACAAGTTACTTTAGGGTCGTCAGATTAGCCTTATAAAGCCAAAAAGTGCAAATTTATCACTTTTTTAAAGCCAAAAAGTGCAAATTTATCACTTTTTTAAAGCAGTTTGAGCATCAAAAATTGTACTTGGCCAATTTTAAAACTTGGCTTTACATTAAATTTCTATACAAAACTAATTTCCCATTTTAAATTCTGAAATAAATTATTGTTTTTGGCTCTAACACGTAATCTAATATATAAAAGGCAAAATGTGTGTGTGTGTATGTCTCGCAAAACCTTTTGACACACAACAGATCCTCATGAGATCAGTATCATTTCTCAAGCTCGATCCTTCGGACAACAAATATCGAAAAATTGACCAAAAACATTCATTCCTTCAATGGGCAATTTTGTACAAGGAAAGGCCGTATTTTTAGTCGACATTTTCACACGTCATCATCTCCGTAGGATTGACTACGCTTAATTTAAATGGTCTTGACTTCTGCTTGCGCCATGGACGCATCAGCTAAGATGTTACATATCTTTTCCTCCTTCACGTTACGAGTTCGGGTCTGCCTGTCTACTATCACTTTTTTTTTTAACAACACTTCTTTCCACCCAAACTGCTAGTGTTTTGACACACCCGGGCAACGCCGGGTACCTCCACTAGCCTATTATATAAAAGGAAAAATGTGTGTGCGTGTGTGTGTGGGTGTGCATGTTTGTATGCCTACCAAAAACTTTTGACAGATATGTCAGACTGTGACAAAGTTGGTATTGTTTCAAAGATCAAGTTCTCACACAACAAATATCGAAAAATTGGTCAAAAACATTAATTCTTTCACTGTCAACTGGGCCATTTTTTTTATAAGGCGAGGTCACTTTTTTCGTCAACATTTTGCAAGTCATTCAAACCTCATGTCAACGACGTTGCATAGAAGACATTGTTTTGACTGCCTGTGACATCACAATCGTGGTGCATCAATAAGACTTTTTTTTTCGCCTCCTTTTCCTTTGGCACATTACAGGTTCGAGCCTGCCTACTACAAATTTTTTTTTTGCACTCACAATTTTGCTTTTTTCTTTTTTTTACTCAACCAACCCCCTTAAACACACCTCCACACACCCGGGCCCCCAGGCTAGTCTATAATATAAATCTCAAATGTCTGTTAGCGTTTGTATGTCTTGAAAAAACTTTCAACACACGTGACTAACACTGACAAAATTAGTATCGTTTGAAAGGTCAGTTTCTCAGACCATAAATATCCAAAAAATGGCCAAAAACATTCATTCTTTGACCGTCTACTGGGCTCTTTTTTACAAGGAGGGGGTCAGTTTTTTTGTCAACATTTTTGCAAAGTCGTCATATGCCTTGCAATGACAAAGCTTAAGTGGGTGCGGCGACTAAACCATTTGCTTTTTTTTTTTTCACTTCATTTTCTTCTTAGTGTTGCAGGTTCAAGCCTGCTTGTTTACCTACCTACTACCTTTTTTGTACTCACTATTTTCATTTTTTTAGGGGATTTTGAAACATTTTTTAGGGCTCTGTTGATCAATATCCTTACCATAAAACCTCTCCACACCTGGGCAACGCCAGGTACCCATGCTAGTCTTATATATATATATATATATATATATATATAAAAAGCAAAATGGGCGTGTGAGTTTTTGTATGTCCAAGAAAGGCTTTTTTCGCTGGGGCTCTTGGGGGGGGGGGTTACTATCGCTTAGAACTTCTTATATACCGTGTACATCATAATATGTACGAATTGTGAACGTGCGTCGCAGCTAGATTTATTTACGTTGACTTTTACAAAATTGTTGCTATTTCGGCTTCTCACGTGTTGATTGTTTTTTTTCGTATAAAAGCGAAACTGATGTGAAAGTAAGGAAACGTCCTCGGCCTACAGGCCAGGAGCGTCCAGAAAGCAATGGACGTTTTGTCAATGTCAGTGAAGACAATTGCTTTCATTTTGACACTCCCCTAATAAAGACGTTGGGGAAACAAAGCCAGAGAAAGTTGGGTAAAAAAAAAAATCAAAAGAACTACCCCGCAGTTGAAATTGAGTGCATAATTTAATTTCCTTTGACCTAATTAAATTCGCCACGCACCTGCCACTTGTGCGTTTATAGACGTTAAAATTAAATTGTTTTTAGTTACTTTACTTTTGTGGGCGAGTGGTAAGTTATCAAGTTTTTCGCCTCAACGTTCCGGGTTCGATCCTACCTACCTACCAAAACTTTTTAAAATTTTCTTTCCGATTTTTTTAAACAAGTTTTTTTTTTATTCTAATTTTTCTTCTTTTTACATCATGTTCGCTGTTTGTTTGTTTTTCCGATTTTTTAAAAGAAGTTTAAAATAGGGTTTGGATCTACTCCCCCCCCCCAAACACACACACACACCTACAAACACCCGGGCAACGCCAGGCACCCACGCTAGTCTGTTATATAAATCTCAAATGTTTGTTAGTGTGTATGTTTGTATATCTCACTAAAACTTTCGACACATGCATTGGACCTTATCAAAACTGGTACCACCTGAAAGAGCCATCCCCCGGCCGCTTAATATGTGAAAATTAGAAAGAAAAGGTCAATTATTTCGTATAGAAATAAAGTTTTAAACAAAGGGGGGGGGGTCTGAAAAATCGTGTCTTTCTAAACGACTTCGAAAAAATTATGCATGTGCATTATTTTTTGAATTCGTTTAAATAACAGAATTTCCAACATTATTTCACTCTCAGCCTCGTGGAGCAGTCGATTAGGATATTGCACTGTAAGCTATAGTTTTCATGTTCAAATACAGGTAACAGTGGTCTTTTTTCTTTTTTTTTTTTTTGGCATTTAAAAAGTTTACTTATAAACTGAAGATTAAGTTTCAAAAGAAACAAACTTTTTATCATTTACATTTTTTTTTTTTTTACAGTTTTAACATTTAAACAGGGTTAAAAAGATTTTTGTATTATTTATTTGCCATTTTTTTATTTAATCATTTTTATAATGGTTTCTATATTGTTAAAAACAATTTCCTTATTGCGATTTTTCTATCAGAGGTTTTAAAAGAAACAGCACCACCCTCTAATTTAAAAATAATTAAAAGAGTCATTATTTTGACATTTGAAAGGGGTTCTCATTTTTTAGTTACAACGTAATAGTAAATCAATCCCCAATTTTGTAAAACGGAAAGGAATTATGGCCCTTTGTTTTTTGGTACTTGTGCACTTTTGTTACCGTGCTTAAATAATAAAGTTATGGAGAGGTTGTTTTGTAACTATTCTGTGCGTCTACCTAACAAATTAAGAAAAAAAAAAAAGAAAAAAAAAAAAGATATTGTATTTAATCTTAAAAATAGCACGATATCAAAAGTGCATAAGTACTGGTTTTTTTTCTCCTATTTTGTAAACATGGAAGTAGGGTTTTTCGGGTCTGCTGAAAACGAATATCCGCTTTTGCAAAGCCATTCACACTTTGTGGCCTCAACGTACGTTTTCAAGTTGTTATTTTGAAGGCCTGTAACATCGTAAGTGCGCTGTGGGTCAGAGCATTAAAGGTTCAAGCCTTTGTGCTCGCATGGGTACTCGCTTGAGTGAAACATTTTTTTTCAAGGTTGTGTAGCTCAACAGCCTAACTTTACCACCTCTTCACACCCGGGCAACGCCGGGTACCCACGCTAGTCTTTAATATAGTAATTTTGGGATGGATAGTCAATTGAATATTGGTGCTTTTTTCGTTATAATATATAACGAAAAAATGTTGAATTTCAAGTAAAACAAATAGTACCTACATAATTGTCATATCGCAAATAGTAACATATCCAAAAATTACGAAAAACGATAAGGTAGAAAAATAATTATTAATGAAAAAAAAAAAAAAAAAAACTGACAGGGGAGATAATTAAGTTCTGTTGCTTACGTCACGTAGTCAACGTAATTCAAACTGTCAGACAAATTTTATTCCTCCACTAAATTTTATTGAAAATTGTTTCATTAATAATTTGGGACCTGATAATTACGTAGGTTCCATTTGTTTCACTTGAAATTCAATATTTTTTCGTCATAATATAAAGCGCCCAAATATTTGTTGACATTCGAAGACAAGGAAGTAGTGATTGGAAAACATTCGATCTTAATGAGGATTTGCTAAGAATTTTAAAGCCCCTTTTCAAATATTGAACAATCACGAAATAATTTAACTTTTTAAATTATTAACAAAAGATGAACATAGCCGACTCGTTTACGAATAAGCCGAAATGCAATAGTGATTGATTGTACCTATTTACTATGCCTCCCCACGGGACAGAGTTAGACACCAGGGTCGTTTTTTAACGTGGAGAAAAGGTACAGATTGATTGTAATTTCATTATCTCTATCTCTTCTCTATATAAATAAAATGAACTCATTTTTTCCCCGTCTGATTTGGACATTAATAGGATTAAAAATCAAGATATTTCATGCAAATATAATATGCACAAACGGCAGAACAATATCTGAGGTGTGTTATAGGCTTATTATTTCTCAAATTCCTCGATAATCTTAGATTTCTATACTTTTTCTGCTGAGAAGTCACGGCCAAAATCGGTTAAGATCAATGGAAGTGGTAAAATATTTTCTCTCTAATAAATTCCTCCTCCCCCTGCCACCACTTAACACCGTTTGGGGATCGTTCACAAGGAACAGTTGAGAAGAGAACACCGGTTTGGCTTCGTAGTTCTTTCATGTGAAGTTATTTAAAATCACTAAACTAAGCTGCAGTGCTCTGTGGCGTAGTGGTTAGCGTGCTGGACAATTCACATTATATTTTCACGTTCGCGCCGACCTACCGTAGTCTTTTTTTTTTTTTTTTCCTAAACAACTGGAATGGACTTTTCTTGGTGGCCGAACTGTTAACGTTGCAGATGTTTTTTTTTTTTTTTTTTTTTTTCACACTTTATTTTCCTACTTTTACTAATGACTCCGGGTTTGATCCTTCCTACTTACCTACCATAACATTTTTTAAAACTCCCCCCCCCCCGTCCCGGAAACAAACACTCGGGCAACGCCGGGTACCCCCGCTAGTTTAAATATATATACGAGTTAAAAAATGTTGTACTTTACGCAATTGTAATTCTTATTTCAATAAATAACCGATAAATGAAAAATTACAACGCGCAAGTCACGTAGAAACGAAAAATACAGATACACGAGGAGTGGTAATGTAATTTTCTATATAATTTTAGAGATCGACCTAGCAACAGAGATGTGAACCTCAAACTATTCGATAAATCGGGCAAGTGTTTCAACCACCGAGCTGAACAGGTGACGAGAGTAGTAGTAGCAGCAGCAACAGGATTAGTGAGGGTTGGAGGGGAGGGGGGGAGCGCTACTTACCGTCATAATTTGAACGCGGCGAGGAAAAAGAAAAAGGAAAAGACGACGAATTGTTTTTTTTTGTGTGTGTTTTTAAATGTCAGCTTATCATGAGGGGGGGGGAGATAAAATGGTTAACAAAATATAAAAATATTCGAATCTGAATATCACCACATTCCTTGAAAATTACAAAAGTCACTATTTCCAATGGACAGAGAGAGAAGGATGAAGAGAAAGGGGAAAAGGCAAGAGAATGGAGGAGATGAGAAAGAATAAGGTGAATGACAAAAAAGGGGGAAAACAACGAGAGAGAATGGAAGAGAGAGAGAGAGAGAGAGAAAGATGAGGAATGAAGAGAAGGGAAGAGAGAAAGAGATTAAGGTCCATTTTACTCGTCTCCTCGTGAAAATAAATTTCAACCATAATACAACAGTTAACAGTAAATATGTAAACAAGACACTGATAAAATGGCCTCTTACGGTAAGTCAAACGACGATAATACTATCCCAACTACAATATCAATAGATAACACAGGATTGAGAAATAAGATGCCCCCCTCCTCCCGGAGAAGGAATTGACAGGACATCATAAAAAGTGGTCTATGTTTTCTAGTTGAAACACATAAATCACGTCCATATAACCCCCCCCCTTAAAAAGGGACGTAATTTTGTTTACTGCTTGAAGGGTCAAAATAATGTTCCCCTCGTAAATTGAAAGTTTGACTCTTATTTTTATTTATTTTTTTTTTTGTCGATAAAATTTCTCCATCAGACAAAAAAATAAAAATAAAGTAAATAAAAAGAAGTTTTTCGTACACCTTATTAACACTTCGGAAATACTTTAAAAGGGTAATCATGTCGTTTCCCGACACGCACGTAATTTTATGGGAAAGGAAACGATTTAGGTACGTGCAAAACGAATGCCGAATGTACAAAATGTATAAACATTTTGACTTCTCCCTTTACTTAAAAATTCACCAAAAATCAGGAAATCAATCAATTTTAATGAAATTTTCAGTATTGATCAAATAATGATCACAGAATATAATGAACACGTCATTTTTTATTTAAATCTCAGTGGAAATGTATTATTTTGTTTAAACAAAAAATACCTTTACTTTTGCATGAATTTATTTTTGTTTTTTATGAAAATAAAGCAGCGTAAATTGCAACAATTGAAAAAAAGATTATTTTTTGCAGGAATATTACGAAAAAATCCGCTAAAGTCCGCTAAAATGAATTCGATATAACCCGAAGAAAAATTAATTTCTCGGACTACCAATGTCATCATTGAAAGAAACATTGTTTTAATATTTTCATACAAAAAAAAAATTTAATTGCAAAAAATATTTCTACTTTTTTGTTTGGAAATTACAGGTTTCGCATAACTTTTATATGTACGATTCTAATGTTTTCCTTGCTTGCATAAATGTGAAAATTTCGGTGTAACAATTTTTATATAATCTTGAAAAATAAAACTTTTCTTTTTTAAATTCAAAAGCAGGAACATAGAAAAATAATTAAATTAATAAATGGTAAAAATTAGACAAATGTTCACGATAAGAATGTACGGATGTACATTTGAGAGGACAAAAACAGAACCCCCTACCTCCCTTTAACTACCTGACGTCATTTCGACTCTCTGATATTTTGGGCTTCCGTATAATCCATGTGTCGAGGACTTTGTTTTCTTTCTGTTGAATGAAACGAGAATCTCTCGCTTTTGGGAGCTAATTAAGCTATTTTTTGTACAAATAAGGTATTATTATTATTATTATTATTTAATTCAATATCTTAGAACTTTACTAATTATCTTTGAAATAGACCCCAAAACACTAATATTTATCTTTCATAGGATTTTTACAATGAATTTATTTAACTTTAAAATTTAGCTGAATTTAGCTCGCCGTGAAAACATTTCTTATAATTTTTTTTTTCACGTGTACAAATATTTCTTTCTTTATAGAAATTAACTTTAGTCTCTAATATTTCAAATACAATCAAAAAGTAGTCGAAAACCTACAAAACATTATGATAAATAGGCTTTCAAAACTATGTCCTACCTTCATTCGGCCATTTTTGCACGTACCTACAATATGCAGTATCTCGCATGATTTTTTTTTTTTTTTTTTTGAAGATTATGACATGCTGGCTTAGTATTACGCATGAAATGGGGGAAAAAATATTTAATTAGTAAAATACTGTTTTTCCTGACAACGGCCATCCTTCAAGTCACTTGACCCAAACACTTAGAACAAAGACTGGGTAAGATAAAACGAAAAATTTCTTTTATTTTCGCAGTATATCAAAATCAATGTTATGTTGCTTTGAGCTATTACAATCTTTCCAATAACATTACATGGCTCGTCAAACTACAGGATTACTCATAAAAAAAAAAAAACTTACAAAAATTTTAGACGTTTGACAGAACGGGTAAGCAGAGGCGGGGGTAAAAACAGCCGCTATTTTTTATATTTTTTCAAGAGTACCTGTAAGTTTGTGATACAGACTAACGATTAATGAAGGGCGTATTTGTTTTCTTTAAGGATTCATCTTTTGTTCTAAAAACGAAACACGCACATATAAATGACATCCTATATTACTAACAACAATAACCCTATGTCCGAGTGGCAATCCCACATACTTCCATCTTATTAATTTGTGTGTAAGAGGAAAAAACTAAAATATTAGTAAAAAATAATGAAGAAAAACATTTTCTGAATGGCTACCCATTTCAGAAAAAAAAAACAGAAAAGAGAAAAAGTTACTTGTCTATGAACCGCCTCCTCCTTATGAATCAAAAAAATAATAATTAATAAAAATAAGATTATTTGCACGGTTGTATATCAAAACTCTGGATTTAAAAAATTATATTTAATGCCTGCCATTTTGGGAATGCAAAAGAAAATGATTACTCGTCCTGACTATCGATATAATTGGGTGATCATTTTACATGTGAACACCACGTCAAAGTCTAAAATATTTCAATTTTAGACATCTCTAAATAATTCCAGGGTATTGTCTCATCAAATCACCTTTTTTATTTTTCCCTTGACAGCATGGGGGCTAAGGGTAACATTTTACCAATAAGTTGTTCTTTAAAAAACTAAAGCATGATTCACTGCACCGAAAGCTTTTAAAGATATAGTCGCCGTTGAGAGGTGGGGCGGGAGGTTGTCTAAGAACAATTTGCACTGAAAAGATAACAGGAGGGGGGGGGATATTTGGTCTCGTGACCCCTTTTTCATTGGCAGTCGCTTGTTGCTACGGTGGCACATACACGCAGTAATCAATGTGCTATTTTTAACGTTATTGTTTTTATAAACGATATTCAACAGCATTTTAACGGGGAGTGTGTATATGTTTTGACATAACAGGGGCGCAGATGAAAGCTACTTTATTTACTTATTTTTTAATCTAAAGAAAAAATAAATAAATAATAATAATAATAATAATAAAATAAATAACCGTAAACTATTTGAAGCTGGATGGCGTATTTAATACCAGTGGAGGTTTCGGCAATTATTCTGACAGACCATGTCCCCCCACTTGGGGGGGGGGTATGGCCTAACACGGTTCAGAAGGTGCACTCTCACAAACACTACTTTTGTAATTTTGCATATTATTATATTCAATTTTGGGAGTGGGGCTCAAGGAGTTATTCAGCATTGAACAGTTGGGGTGGAGGATGTAAATAAATTGACATCTATTTAAATAATGTCTAGTAAATTTATAATCTTTAAACCTATTGAGGTACATTCGTTCTTGAAATGAAAGTAAATAAATACCCCCCCACACACAAAAAAAAGTATGAGTTTTGTTTTGTTATTTTTAATAAAATAAATATTGAAAATTGTGATTTGGAATAATTTTTTTAATCGAGAATATTATTTTTCTATTTTTATTAAAGAAGAAATAATTTTCACTGTTATTGCTAATCCGTTTGTTTATATGTCAGTTTAAAGATTGTAAGAATGAAATCAAAGTTAACCAAATAGTGGTCACAGATAATTTACTAGTGCGTGTAGATCTCCCTCTCATTATATATATATATATATATATATATAATGAGAGAGAGAGAGAGAGAATTTCGAAGAGCAAATCTCTCAGCCATATAGATTTTAAAATGTCCAACTTTATTTTCTATCATGACATACTTCGAAAAATTTAAATGGCAAAAAGAAATTAAATGACACTTGAAAACGCAAAGATAATCGTAGTGTTACTTGAAATGAAAAACAAATTTCGCAGAACAAAAATGTCTTTGTTAATCTTAAGATTCGCCCATTCGATTGGTGTAACGATGAAACCGCTGTTTTAGACACAAGTGTGACAAACTACGGAAAATTCTAATAATAGTTGAACAAGAAAAGAAATCGAAGGTCTGAAATAGGAAATACAAACATAGCAACACAATGAACACCATGTTGCAATGTTGACCTTATTATCACGTGAAAACGGAGCTATGAATGGGTAGGGGGTAAAGATGGTGAGAGAAGGGAGAAGATAGGAGGAAAAAAAGGGCTATGCATGAGGCAGGTGATAAAAAATCAAAATACTATCTTGTTTTTAATAAAATCAGTCATTACTATTCCACGAATAAGTGTTTCATCACAAACAAGGGAGATAAATATGTGATCAAATCAATCACGGATTAAAATAAATTCTTTCTATATCTTCTACTAAAATAAATTCTTTCTATATCTTCTACTAAAATAAATTCTTTCTATATCTTCTACTAAAATAAATTCTTTCTATATCTTCTACTAAAATAAATTCTTTCTATATCTTCTACTAAAATAAATTCTTTCTATATCTTCTACTAAAATAAATTCTTTCTATATCTTCTACTAAAATAAATTCTTTCTATATCTTCTACTAAAATAAATTCTTTCTATATCTTCTACTAAAATAAATTCTTTCTATATCTTCTACTAAAATAAATTCTTTCTCTATCTTCTACTAAAATAAATTCTTTCTCTATCTTCTACTAAAATAAATTCTTTCTCTATCTTCTACTAAAATAAATTCTTTCTCTATCTTCTACTAAAATAAATTCTTTCTCTATCTTCTACTAAAATAAATTCTTTCTCTATCTTCTACTAAAATAAATTCTTTCTCTATCTTCTACTAAAATAAATTCTTTCTCTATCTTCTACTAAAATAAATTCTTTCTATATCTTCTACTAAAATAAATTCTTTCTATATCTTCTACTAAAATAAATTCTTTCTATATCTTCTACTAAAATAAATTCTTTCTATATCTTCTACTAAAATAAATTCTTTCTATATCTTCTGCTAAAATAAATTATTTCTATATCTTCTGCTAAAATAAATTCTTTCTATATCTTCTGCTAAAATAAATTCTTTCTATATCTTCTGCTAAAATAAATTCTTTCTATATCTTCTGCTAAAATAAATTCTTTCTATATCTTCTACTAAAATAAATTCTTTCTATATCTTCTACTAAAATAAATTATTTCTATATCTTCTACTAAAATAAATTCTTTCTATATCTTCTACTAAAGGGATGTGTGTAAGTGCAGATAAAAGGAAAAAATGCAAAACAAACACCCACAACGTTGGTATATTTTTGATCGACGTTGCCCTGCATGAATAATATTTAAAAAAAAAAAAAAAAAAAATTTTTTTTTTTATTTTTATTTTTTATTTTTTTATTTCGGGGTCTACTGGGCCAGGTTTCGTAACAATTTATAATATATGCAATAGAAATGGCATTATGATTATTTTCAATATATTAAAGTAGGAGAGAGGAATAGGTTGGACTGAGGTGAAAAAGTGCAGAGGAGAGATGTATGTGTCGAGATAGAGGGAGTTAAGAGATAAGTTTTATAAAGATGTTGCATAAACTTTTAAACCGCTTCTAATTTTTTTTTCTTCGAGGCGTATGTTATGAAAGTCAATATATTAATAGACCATTTAAATAAATTTCAGTAAGCGTTAGATTTTTTTACAGAATCTAAAGACACAATCGAAACTTTTCTTCAAATCCATTTGAAGTTCACTGTGCTCATTTATCGGTTAGGTCCATTAACAGAAACATATTTAAACGCAAAGAACTGAAAATCATGTCTTTTTCATAGACTTTCTTCGTTGTTTTATGAGATAATAGAGAATATGTGTGAAAAAAGTTTTAAACATGTTAAAAATAAAATATTGGCGCTTTTACACTATTGGGGCGAGATTTTGTAATCGATAAATAGTTTTCAAATAAAAAACAATGGTCTCAACTGATTTTTTTTTTTTTTTTTGTCGATTCTAATAAATTACAATAGTAGCTTCCAAATTATGCAGTCGAAATTACCTGGATATTACTGAATTATTAAAAAAAAAAAATCGTGGTAGCAGGTAAAAAAAAATTGTCGTCATCTTGTTTAAATCAAAACGGAAAATTACCGCCCTTTTGAACTCTCCTGTGCCTTACGGTCGTTTTCATCAAATTCTACTTTTATTTTCTTTAATAAATAATTTACCTTAGCGATTTTTGTAATTTTTGGATATAATTATCTTAAAATACAAGCAATACGTAGATACCATTGTTTCCATGTGAAATTCGGTATTATGATTTCCAAAATTTCGTTCTGTTAATGTAGAAGCGCCAAAATATTTTTGTTTACTTTTTAAAAAAATTTCTATAATTAAGTGAACGAATTTGTTTCAATTCGCCGTTTTACAGATGTCTCTAAGAAAGGTTTAAAAAAAAAAAAAAAAAACACTATCGCGCTAACAGTTTTTTATTACTCGATTTCATATTGCAAATGTAATTTTTAAACATTTCTTTCAAGGTAACAATTCGAAACAATCATGTTTGAAATTATTTCCAACCTGCTCTATATCGCCACACGGACAACGCTTAGTAGCACAATAAAAATTATTTTTATTCAAACAATCAACTATGTTTCTTATTATTCTTATTTATTCTATTATTATTATTATTATTATTATTATTTATTCAAACAATCAACTCCGTTTCTTATTATTCTTGTTTAGTTGTACTTTGTTGGGAGTACGGGAGGGGGGGGACTGAAGAGAAAAAGGTAAATAAAGTAATCAAAGAAAGAGAATTTTTCGCCTCTTGCAATTGCGATGTGTTATCGTCACGTGTCGCATATACCCCCCCCCCCGTGAGCTCACGTGCACCAGTTTCTATTTTTAGAAATCGATGGTCTAATTTCTTTCTTTCCAACACGAGAATTCATCAATTACTAGCATGACTACCCGGCATTGACTGGGAGCATTTTTTTTTTTTTAATTATATTTTTTTTCGCTTATTTTTAAAACCATGCCATTTATTTTATAAAATTAAAGTTAAAAATAATTCCGTAAAATATCTTTTTTTTTTTTTTTTTTGGAGTGAGATTCACTTTACTCCGAAAATATTTTTAAATAGACATTTACTTAACAGCTGATTGCCATTGAAGATAATCTTTTAAAATGTATAAAACTTTCCGCTACTTTTATGTAGAAATTGGAAAATTCAGCCAAGTGAACCTGAACCTTATTCAGAAAAATTAACTATCGCGGTAAAAATTGAAGTAAATTAGAATAATAATAAAAAATAACTAAAAATACAATGTCAATCAAAATTTAATGATTTCACCTGTCAAAAGTTTGTTCAAATTAGGCGTAACATAATTTGTAATTAAATAAACAAGTTTTTCTCTTTCTCCCACTATGCTGATTCAATCACTTTTTAACATTTCTTAATGTCTATGAGAATTTAAAGAGTAACCGTTTTCAGCGTCGCAATCTAAATTACATAGTGTCTGTACACACCACAAACACGTTTGTAAATAAAATAGCAAAATAATCTCTTTATTCTATATCATAGTATAGACGTAAGGAAAATTATTTTTATTTTCTTAACTGATATGTCACAGTTCATAAATTTTCCAATGAAATCAAAGAATAAAACGTGGTAGAGTTTGTGACTCAACGGGTCACGAGTACGCCTTGTTTAAAATGAAATTTTTTAATTTTAAAATCAGAAACATTAAAATTTACATTTTTTTTTTTTTAAGTTTGGTAGAGGTTGATACATATATCATTAAAGTTTCAGAAAACTTCACGCTAAATCATGTTTGCTATAAGCGCTTAAAATGCGACTTTTTTAGGGGGAGGTTATACTGTAAGAAGATATACTGCGATAAAGGGCAATTTTATAGACGAAACCTGAAAGGGGAGTTGGCCAGCAAGATATTTGTTCACCTTTTTTTAAAAAAAAAGGATGCGGGGGGGGGGGCTATCATCAGCCATGATAATCGGTGGTTGGAAAAAGAGTTATCTTAGTGTAATGGACAGAGTTACTTAAATGTCGAATAATTGGTTAATGCCGGTGTTAATCCTCTAGGTGGATTAACTTTCTTATTCAATAGGATTGTACGATGGATTTAGAAAATATTTACAGCATAACTTTAATTGGTAAAAAATATCGAAACTCAAAATCTTTGGTCTGATTCTTAATTTTGCACCAAAATAGCATTTATCTAACAATTTGAATCAAATTGTTAGATAAATACTATTTTGATATTGTCTAGCTGATATTTGATTTCGTCTAGCTAATATTATCTGGCTGACATTTGATTTTGTCTAGCTAATATTGTCTGGCTGATATTTGATTTTGTCTAGCTAATATTGTCTAGCTGATATTTGATTTCGTTAGCTAATATTGTCTGGTTGATATTTGATATTATCTAGCTAATATTGTCTAGCTGATATTTGATTTTGTCTAGCTAATATTGTCTAGCTGATATTTGATTTTTTCTAGTTAAATTTTTATTTCTTACTTTCATATTATTCTTTGCAACAAATCAATCTGTTCTGATTCCATTCCTTTAAAACAATACTTATTCCAGCTATGCGGTTACACCGTAGATGGTTTCACTGATGACTGAAACTTTTGCTGTTGCTTAGATCATTAATAAAATAAGGAAATCAACACTATTCCATCTTTCAAACAATGACAATTGCTTATGTTGAATATTAAATCCTCTATTTCTTGATATTTCTAGCACATCTTTGTTTTACAAACATTTCTTCTTGCTAATGGAGACTTTTCACTGATAAATGAAGGCTGTTACTTATTAGTTAAACAAAAATCAAACTTTCTATCTTTTTTTAAAATGTATTCGATGAATTTAATATTTGATTTATTAAATAAAACCAGAATTTACAAAAAAATGAAGCACCAACACTAAACTTCATAATTCCAAGAGAAATAAAAAAAAAAGCTTCAAATTTAATTTAGAATTTAATTTTGAATATCTTCTTAGCTGAATGAAAAAATTAAAATATTCCTGACTAAAAAAAAAAAAAAAAAAAAAAAAAATGAAAGTGTAAATACTTTAGTGCAAGGATTGTTCAGAAATAAACAAAAAAATATTCAGGTAGGTAGAAGAGCAATCGACGTTCAATGATTATGGATCAAATTTAATGCAAATCTAAAAAAATTGAATTTTTAAATGGGAGGTCATGTCCACATAATGGTCCCTAAAAACTAATACTACAAAGAAAATCAACTTTGAGGAATTAACTGATATTTAATACCTACTTGAAATTTACAAAAGTCAGAGATATATGAATTTTTTAATAAAGGGCTTATCCCTCTTTGCATAAAACTAAATTCAACTAAATGTAGCTCATATTGCCTAATAGCTGGGTTTCAAAATTCATAATGATCGGTTAATTTGTTTAGAAGTGAATCTTGTAGATACAAATATATAAACATACACATGTACCTAACTCTATAGAAATAAAGATATATACACATAACATGCATAGACACACAATTTTGCTAACCGATCATTCGGATCAACCAAGTCAGTCACCCAGACAGTTAGTCAAGTCTACATTAAGTTTTATGGTGAACTCGATTTAGCAATTGACAATACATGCGGCAGGTGGTAAAAGGTTACATAATATAAGACATATTAACCATCGAATCATTCCTCTCTGATCGGTTTATGAAAGTAGTTGTTGATGGTTAGGAGTCTGAAGCACTTGTATCAATGTTGTTGTGCCTCAAGGATCCATTCTAAGTCAACTTTCTTGCTGATATTCATTAATAATCTCCCAAATCACATCCTATGTCACCACTTTGAAAAGCATTAATGATAATGATAATTCTGATTGCCTCTTTCAATCTGCTGGAGCACACTGTGCAATGCTAATAAAAGATGGCAGCTTACTTTTAGTACATCTAAAAGTTTCTCTCCTTTCATCACCAATGCTCTGATCATCACTTTTCCCCAGTTGAAATGTATGGAGATCCCCTTGAGTATGCTCCATGTTTTAATAAGTTTCCACGGCTGACGTTCACCCCAGATCTGAAGTGGAAGGTTTACATCAGACCTGGTGTTAAGATATCTGGAGAAATAGTTGGATCACTCTACTGCTCTAGAAAGTATCTCATTCCCGAAGCCATCCTCTACCTGTATAAAAGCCAAATGCAGTTTAAGGTAGAGTACTCTTAGGACATTTGAGAGTTGTCAAAACAAAATATAAAATAGAGTTCAAAAGTTAATGTTTGACGTCTTCTTCTCTGCAGTTTCATACAAGATATCTTGCTAATCTTTCTATACTCAATAGTTATTTTCAATGTAGGTGCTCGACTGAACTCCAATCTCTGTTTACCTTTGTAAAATATTTACAGCAAAAGCAGGCCCAAGCTACAACCACTGCAAAAAAATAAATAAATAACAAGTTGTTTTGTGTAGCTGGAGCTAAATGGAACTTCGATGAGCAGAGTTTCTGTACAAGAACTATACATCTGTGGCTTCTTCCCAGTCATTTTCAAATCTAATGATAAATTCTTGTTGAGCAGTCCCATTAAGTAACTAAATTCAGCTGAAATCTAGTTCATGACATGCGTCTCATCATGTACCTCACACAAGTCATTAACCCTTGCCCTCGAGTGGCCTTTGGGCCTTCGGTGGTGACCCACTAGTAAAAATGAAATATCAGTAACACAAAGTGACTCGAACACACAGTTAAGTACTTTGTTGGTAACTTATTTCACTGTGTAAGAATGAAAAACAAATACTTTAAATTTCTTCTGCAACTGTTTGCTGCTGGATAATGGATTATTTTGTTTAAGAAAAGCATTATTTTTTGTTTCATTTAAATACGTTAAAATTTGAAAGTAAACTTTGAAAAGAGTTTAATCTTGTGGATTTTTTGTACATTGTTTAAAAAATGAAAATGGTTGAAAGGTGGTTGAAATATGAAACTTTAAATTTGACCTAAATCTTTTTTAACGTTATTATTGTGCAGATTAAAGACTTATCTTTTTTATCTGAGATAACACAGCAGAGTTAATCACCGGTTCTTTCCCTAAGGCGTTTTTATTATTTTAATCCCACAAAATGAATGTTAAAATATTCTTTAGATTGAGTTATGTTTGGAAAAAAAAAAAAAAAAATGGTCATAATTTGTTATTGACAAAAAATTGGTCATAATTTACTCATCACGTGACCTATCTTTTACTTTCTATCAATTAGTTTACCCTCCCCCTCATCCCCGCTATTACTTTATATATATATATCTATTATTTCAGCTTCTGTCACACTTTTCATATTTATTAATAATGCTAATAAAACTAACTATTATTTATGAAACAGAGGATTGGAATAGTCGATTATATCACAAGTAATAATACTATTTAACCCAGTGTTGGAGAGAGAGAGAGAAAGAGAGAGAGAGAAAAAGAGAGAGAGAGAGAAAAAGAGAGAGAGAGAGAGAGAAAAAGAGAGAGAGAGAGAAAAAGAGAGAGAGAGAGAGAAAAAGAGAGAGAGAGAGAAAAAGAGAGAGAAAGAGAGAAAAAAAGAGAGGAGACAGGAGAGAAGATAAAGTGAACAAAGAAAATAATTTGGGATTTTATCTTTTTTGTTTTCAATTAGTTTTGCAAACTCAAATGTTCCTGATTTAAGCAATCTAGCACAAACTCAATGGCTTACCCAAAGGGCTACATTTCTAATATACCATATTATTCAATAAGTTTATGACCTGTCATATAGATGGTGCCACTAATAAAAATAAGCATCCATGATGTTTTTAAAGTACTAACCTTCAAATGACACAGGTAAAAATTTGAGTCCAGTCAGATTAGTTTACAAATTGTTTACAAGTGAGTGATTCATTGATCAGAGTAATTTGCACTACACATGACGTCAGACCAATTCTCATCGCAATCACTCATGCCTCTTTTTGTTTTTTTTAAATCAATGGCGACACATTTTTCATTATCAAGTATTTCTATTTAAAATGGCAAGAAAGATTTTTTTCTGAGAGCCGAAATAACTTCTCTGGCTGAGGGGCCACTTTGGTGATTGCCTCATCAGTCGGGAGGTGTGATCCTGAATTCACTAAATCTTAACCCTTAGATTTTCATGTGTGAGATTATTTCAAAGATAATGTCTATCAAAACAATCTCCAGACAATTCCTGAACTGATAATAGCCAAAAGCAGGACTCTGCCATGAAAAAATTTTACCTGTTATGTTCAGGTGTGCCTATCATTGCATGGCGATAAAAACTAAAACTGTTGAATATTCTTGACTGAAAGTTGGTGGACAGTTCAGGCACAGAATGTCTGTACCAAATATGATTGGATTGCAGAAAGGATTAGTAATTTTATTCCATTAGCGAGTCACTTTGTAAAAAAAAAAAAAAAAAAAAAAAAAAAAAATCTTAATTTACTTAAAATGAAGAATGACTGTCCTTGTATAGAACCCCTTCCTCTTTATTCTCCATGGCAAAGACCCATTGGAGAGAGAGAGAGAGAGAAAAAGACTGTGAGGAAAGAGAGAGAGAGAGAGAGAGAGAGAGAGAGACTGGGAGGAAAGAGAGAGAGAGAGAGAGAGAGAAAAAGACTGGGAGGAAAGAGAGAGAGAAAAAGACTGGGAGGAAAGAGAGAGGGAGGAAAGAGAGTGAGAGAAAAAGACTGGGAGGAAAGAGAGAGAGAGAGAAAAAGACTGGGAGGAAAGAGAGAGAGAGAAAAAGACTGCGAGGAAAGAGAGAGAGAGAGAAAAAGACTGCAAGGAAAGAGAGAGAGAGAGAGAGAGAAAAAGACTGCAAGGAAAGAGAGAGAGAGAGAGAAAAAGACTGCAAGGAAAGAGAGAGAGAGAGAGAGAAAAAGACTGCAAGGAAAGAGAGAGAGAGAGAGAGAGAAAAAGACTGCAAGGAAAGAGAGATAGAGAAAAAGACTGCAAGGAAAGAGAGAGAGATAGAAAAAGACTGCAAGGAAAGAGAGAGAGAGAGAAAAAGAGAGAGAGAGAGAAAGACTGCAAGGAAAGAGAGAGAGAGAGAGAGAAAAAGACTGCAAGGAAAGAGAGATAGAGAAAAAGACTGAAAGGAAAGAGAGAGAGATAGAAAAAGACTGCAAGGAAAGAGAGGGAGATAGAAAAAGACTGCAAGGAAAGAGAGGGAGAGAGAAAAAGACTGCAAGGAAAGAGAGGGAGAGAGAAAAAGACTGCAAGGAAAGAGAGGGAGAGAGAAAAAGACTGCAAGGAAAGAGAGGGAGAGAGAAAAAGACTGCTAGGAAAGAGAGAGAGAGAAAAAGACTGCGAGAAAAGAGAGAGAGAGAAAAAGACTGCGAGGAAAGAGTGAGAGAGAAAAAGACTGCGAGGAAAGAGTGAGAGAGAGAAAAAGACTGCGAGGAAAGAGAGAGAGAGAGAAAAAGACTGCGAGGAAAGAGAGAGAGAGAGAAAAAGACTGCGAGGAAAGAGAGAGAGAGAGAGAAAAAGACTGCGAGGAAAGAGAGAGAGAGAGAGAAAAAGACTGCGAGGAAAGAGAGAGAGAGAGAGAAAAAGACTGCGAGGAAAGAGAGAGAGAGAGAGAAAAAGACTGCGAGGAAAGAGAGAGAGAGAAACAGACTGCGAGGAAAGAGAGAGAGAGAGAGAAAAAGACTGCGAGGAAAGAGAGAGAGAGAGAGAAAAAGACTGCGAGGAAAGAGAGAGAGAGAGAGAAAAAGACTGCGAGGAAAGAGAGAGAGAGAGAGAAAAAGACTGCGAGGAAAGAGAGAGAGAGAGAGAAAAAGACTGCGAGGAAAGAGAGAAAGAGAGAGAGAAAAAGACTGCGAGGAAAGAGAGAAAGAGAGAGAAAAAGACTGCGAGGAAAGAGAGAGAGAGAAAAAGACTGCGCGGAAAGAGAGAGAGAGAGAGAAAAAGACTGCGAGGAAAGAGAGAGAGAGAGAGAAAAAGACTGCGAGGAAAGAGAGAGAGAGAGAAAAAGACTGCGAGAGAAGGGAAAAAGAGAGAGAGAGAGAAAAAGACTGCGAGGAAAGAGAGAGAGAGAGAGAGAGAGAGAAAAAGACTGCGAGGAAAGAGAGAGAGAGAGAGAAAAAGACTGCGAGGAAAGAGAGAGAGAGAGAAAAAGACTGCGAGGAAAGAGAGAGAGAGAGAAAAAGACTGCGAGGAAAGAGAGAGACAGAGAGAAAAAGACTGCGAGGAAAGAGAGAGAGAGAGAGAAAAAGACTGCAAGGAAAGAGAGAGAGAGAGAGAAAAAGACTGCAAGGAAAGAGAGAGAGAGAGAGAAAATGACTGCAAGGAAAGAGAGAGAGAGAGAGAAAAAGACTGCAAGGAAAGAGAAAGAGAGAGAAAAAGACTGCAAGGAAAGAGAGAGAGAGAGAAAAAGACTGCGAGGAAAGAGAGAAAGAGAGAAAAAGACTGCGAGGGAAGAGAGAAAGAGAGAAAAAGACTGCGAGGGAAGAGAGAGAGAGAGAAAAAGACTGCGAGGAAAGAGAGAGAGAGAGAAAAAGACTGCGAGGAAAGAGAGAGAGAGAGAAAAAGACTGCGAGGAAAGAGAGAGAGAGAGAGAGAAAAAGACTGCGAGGAAAGAGAGAGAGAGAGAAAAAGACTGCGAGGAAAGAGAGAGAGAGAGAAAAAGACTGCGAGGAAAGAGAGAGAGAGAGAAAAAGACTGCGAGGAAAGAGAGAGAGAAAAAGACTGCGAGGAAAGAGAGAGAGAGAGAGAAAAAGACTGCGAGGAAAGAGAGAGAGAGAGAAAAAGACTGCGAGGAAAGAGAGAGAGAGAGAAAAAGACTGCGAGGAAAGAGAGAGAGAGAGAAAAAGACTGCGAGGAAAGAGAGAGAGAGAGAAAAAGACTGCGAGGAAAGAGAGAGAGAGAGAAAAAGACTGCGAGGAAAGAGAGAGAGAGAGAGAAAAAGACTGCGAGGAAAGAGAGAGAGAGAGAGAAAAAGACTGCGAGGAAAGAGAGAGAGAGAGAGAAAAAGACTGCGAGGAAAGAGAGAGAGAGAGAGAAAAAGACTGCGAGGAAAGAGAGAGAGAGAGAGAAAAAGACTGCGAGGAAAGAGAGAGAGAGAGAGAGAAAAAGACTGCGAGGAAAGAGAGAGAGAGAGAGAGAAAAAGACTGCGAGGAAAGAGAGAGAGAGAGAAAAAGACTGCGAGGAAAGAGAGAGAGAGAGAAAAAGACTGCGAGGAAAGAGAGAGAGAGAGAAAAAGACTGCGAGGAAAGAGAGAGAGAGAGAAAAAGACTGCGAGGAAAGAGAGAGAGGGAGAAAAAGACTGCGAGGAAAGAGAGAGAGAGAGAAAAAGACTGCGAGAAAAGAGAGAGAGAGAAAAAGACTGCGAGGAAAGAGAGAGAGAGAGAGAAGAAGACTGCGAGGAAAGAGAGAGAGAGAAAAAGACTGCGAGGAAAGAGAGAGAGAGAAAAAGACTGCGAGGAAAGAGAGAGAGAGAGAAAAAGACTGCGAGGAGAGAGAGAGAGAGAGAAAAAGACTGCGAGGAGAGAGAGAGAGAAAAAGACTGCAAGGAAAGAGAGAGAGAGAGAAAAAGACTGCAAGGAAAGAGAGAGAGAGAGAGAAAAAGACTGCAAGGAAAGAGAGAGAGAGAGAGAAAAAGACTGCAAGGAAAGAGAGAGAGAGAGAGAAAAAGACTGCAAGGAAAGAGAGAGAGAGAGAGAAAAAGACTGCAAGGAAAGAGAGAGAGAGAGAGAAAAAGACTGCAAGGAAAGAGAGAGAGAGAGAGAAAAAGACTGCAAGGAAAGAGAGAGAGAGAGAGAGAAAAAGACTGCAAGGAAAGAGAGAGAGAGAGAGAGAAAAAGACTGCAAGGAAAGAGAGAGAGAGAGAGAGAAAAAGACTGCAAGGAAAGAGATAGAGAGAGAAAAAGACTGCAAGGAAAGAGAGAGAGAGAGAGAAAAAGACTGCAGGGAAAGAGAGAGAGAGAAAAAAAGACTGCAAGGAAAGAGAGAGAGAGAAAAAGACTGCAAGGAAAGAGAGAGAGAGAAAAAGACTGCAAGGAAAGAGAGAGAGAGAAAAAGACTGCAAGGAAAGAGAGAGAGAGAAAAAGACTGCAAGGAAAGAGAGAGAGAGAAAAAGACTGCAAGGAAAGAGAGAGAGAGAAAAAGACTGCAAGGAAAGAGAGAGAAAAAGACTGCAAGGAAAGAGAGAGAGAGAGAAAAAGACTGCAAGGAAAGAGAGAGAGAGAAAAAGACTGCGAGGAAAGAGAGAGAGAGAGAGAAAAAGACTGCGAGGAAAGAGAGAGAGAGAGAGAAAAAGACTGCGAGGAAAGAGAGAGAGAGAGAAAAAGACTGCGAGGAAAGAGAGAGAGAGAGAAAAAGACTGCGAGGAGAGAGAGAGAGAAAAAGACTGCGAGGAGAGAGAGAGAGAAAAAGACTGCGAGGAGAGAGAGAGAGAAAAAGACTGCGAGGAGAGAGAGAGAGAAAAAGACTGCGAGGAGAGAGAGAGAGAAAAAGACTGCGAGGAGAGAGAGAGAGAAAAAGACTGCGAGGAGAGAGAGAGAGAAAAAGACTGCGAGGAGAGAGAGAGAGAAAAAGACTGCGAGGAGAGAGAGAGAGAAAAAGACTGCGAGGAGAGAGAGAGAGAAAAAGACTGCGAGGAGAGAGAGAGAGAAAAAGACTGCGAGGAAAGAGAGAGAGAAAAAGACTGCGAGGAAAGAGAGAGAGAAAAAAAAAAGACTGCGAGGAGAGAGAGAGAGAGAAAAAGACTGCGAGTAAAGAGAGAGAGAGAGAAAAAGACTGCGAGGAAAGAGAGAGAGAGAGAAAAAGACTGCGAGGAAAAAGAGAGAGAGAAATAGACTGCGAGGAACGAGAGAGAGAGAGAGAAAAAGACTGCGAGGAACGAGAGAGAGAGAGAGAAAAAGACTGCGAGGAAAGAGAGAGAGAAAAAGATTGCGAGGAAAGAGAGAGAGAAAAAGATTGCGAGGAAAGAGAGAGAGAGAAAAAGACTGCGAGGAAAGAGAGAGAGAGAAAAAGACTGCGAGGAAAGAGAGAGAAAGAGAGAGAGAAAAAGACTGCGAGGAAAGAGAGAGAGAGAGCAAGACTGGGAGGAAATAGAGAGAGAGAGCAAGACTGGGAGGAAATAGAGAGAGAGAGCAAGACTGGGAGGAAATAGAGAGAGAGAGCAAGACTGGGAGGAAATAGAGAGAGAGAGCAAGACTGGGAGGAAAGAGAGAGAGAGAGCAAGACTGGGAGGAAAGAGAGAGAGAGAGCAAGACTGGGAGGAAAGAGAGAGAGAGAGCAAGACTGGGAGGAAAGAGAGAGAGAGCAAGACTGGGAGGAAAGAGAGAGAGAGAGAGAGAGCAAGACTGGGAGGATAGAGAGAGAGAGAGCAAGACTGGGAGGACAGAGAGAGAGAGCAAGACTGGGAGGACAGAGAGAGAGAGAGAGCAAAACTGGGAGGACAGAGAGAGGGAGAGCAAGACTGGGGGGACAGAGAGAGGGAGAGCAAGACTGGGGGGACAGAGAGAGGGAGAGCAAGACTGCGAGGAAAGAGAGAGAGAAAAAGACTGCGAGGAAAGAGAGAGAGAGAGAGAAAAAGACTGCGAGGAAAGAGAGAGAGAGAGAAAAAGACTGCGAGGAAAGAGAGAGAGAGAGAGAGAAAAAGATTGCGAGGGAAAGAAATAGAGGAGAGAGAAAGAGAGGGAAAGAAAAAGAGATGAGAGAAAGAGAGGGAAAGAAAAAGAGATGAGAGAAAGAGAGGGAAAGAAAAAGAGATGAGAGAAAGAGAGGGAAAGAAAAAGAGATGAGAGAAAGAGAGGGAAAGAAAAAGAGATGAGAGAAAGAGAGGCAAAGAAAAAGAGATGAGAGAAAGAGAGGCAAAGAAAAAGAGATGAGAGAAAGAGAGGGAAATAAAAAGAGATGAGAGAAAGAGAGGGAAATAAAAAGAGATGAGAGAAAGAGAGGGAAATAAAAAGAGATGAGAGAAAGAGAGGGAAATAAAAGAAGAGAGAAAGAGAGGGAAATAAAAGAAGAGAGAAAGAGAGGGAAATAAAAGAAGAGAGAAAGAGAGGGAAATGAAAAAGGAGAGAAAGAGGGAAGTAAAAAGAGGAGAGAAAGAGAGGAAAATAAAAAGAGGAGGGAGTAGAGGGAGCAAGAAAAGGAGAGGAAAGAGAGAGAGAGAGAGAGAGAAAAGGAGAGGAAAGAGAGAGAAAAGGAGAGGAAAGAGAGAGAAAAGGAGAGGAAAGAGAGAAAAGGAGAGGAGAGAGGGAGAGAGGGAGAAAAGAAGAGGAGAGAGGGAGAGAGGGAGAAAAGAAGAGGAGAGAGGGAGAGAGGGAGAAAAGAAGAGGAGAGAGGGAGAGAGGGAGAAAAGAAGAGGAGAGAGGGAGAGAGGGAGAAAAGGGGAGGAAGGAGAGAGGGAGAAAAGGGGAGGAAGGAGAGAGGGAGAAAAGGGGAGGAAGGAGAGAGGGAGAAAAGGGGAGGAAGGAGAGAGGGAGAAAAGGGGAGGAAGGAGAGAGGGAGAAAAGGGGAGGAAGGAGAGAGGGAGAAAAGGGGAGGAAGGAGAGAGGGAGAAAAGGGGAGGAAGGAGATAGATAGAAAAGGGGAGGAAGGAGATAGATAGAAAAGGGGAGGAAGGAGATAGATAGAAAAGGGGAGGAAGGAGATAGATAGAAAAGGGGAGGAAGGAGATAGATAGAAAAGGGGAGGAAGGAGATAGATAGAAAAGGGGAGGAAGGAGATAGATAGAAAAGGGGAGGAAGGAGATAGATAGAAAAGGGGAGGAAGGAGATAGATAGAAAAGGGGAGGAAGGAGATAGATAGAAAAGGGGAGGAAGGAGATAGATAGAAAAGGGGAGGAAGGAGATAGATAGAAAAGGGGAGGAAGGAGATAGATAGAAAAGGGGAGGAAGGAGATAGATAGAAAAGGGGAGGAAGGAGATAGATAGAAAAGGGGAGGAAGGAGATAGATAGAAAAGGGGAGGAAGGAGATAGATAGAAAAGGGGAGGAAGGAGATAGAGAAAAGGGGAGGAAGGAGAGAGAGAGAAAAGGGGAGGAAGGAGAGAGAGAGAAAAGGGGAGGAAGGAGAGAGAGAGAAAAGGGGAGGAAGGAGAGAGAGAGAAAAGGGGAGGAAGGAGAGAGAGAAAAGGGGAGGAAGGAGAGAGAGAAAAGGGGAGGAAGGAGAGAGAGAAAAAGGGAGGAAGGAGAGGGAGAAAAGGAGAAGGAGCGGGAGAAAAGGGGGGAAGGAGAGGGGGAAGGTAGGGGAAAAGGGGGAAGGAGAGGGGGAAAAGGGTGGAAGGAGAGGGGGAAAAGGGGGCAAGGAGAGGGGGAAAGGAGAGGGAAAGGAAGTAAAGAGAAAAAAGAGGTGGTAAAGAGAAAGAAGAAGGGGAGTAAAGTGAAAAAAAGGGGGAGTAAAGAGAAAAAGAGGAGGTAAAGAGAAATAAGAAGGGATAAAAAGAGAGATAAAGGGAAAGGGGGAGAGAGAGAATGTGTGTAAAATAAGAGGGAAGAAGATTAAACAGAGTAAGAAAGTAATAAAAACAAACGAGTTATTCGCAAATTACGGCATATTAAAACAATTAAAATAGATTTTATATACAAACATAAATCAATCTCAAAACCAAGGAATATTTTAACACGTAATTTTGTGTGATTAAATATACAAGAAAAAACTGTACGGAAACAAACGTTGATTAAGCCAGTTTTAATATAAAAGTCGACATTTTTTTTTTTTTTTGCATTCAAGATGCTACCATACATAAAATTACATAACATTCATTACATAACAATGTGTTAATGGGAGAAACGTTTTATAAAAATGATTTTCAACAGTTTTCTTTTTGCAAATCTTAAAAATATATATAAAATCGATTATGAAAAACAATTGATAAACTTTTTTCCTCAAGGATTTTTTAAAACCATGTTTACTGTAGATTTTTTGCAATTTTTGTGGTTTAAAGGATAAGAAATGGTGATCGAAAAAATATATGGAAGACTCATTTGACAACAATACACTTAAATGTTTACTTTCTATATTCTTGGTTAATGTAAATTTTGGTCTTCTGTATAATATACTAAGTAGATTAAACTTTTTTAGGGACGACACTGGCTCGGTAAAATTCGGTAATGCCTTAGTCAAAAACACAAAATGAAAATCCGGTTCCTGGAACGGAAAATATTTAGTTCTTAAAGTAATTTATTACATTACTGGGCATAGATCTGCAAAACTAAAAGCACCCTTTTTTTTTACTAGAATTTTCTAGTTCTTAAATGAATTTTAAAGAAAAAAAGAATACATGAGTATCACTTGCAATATTGAAACTACTATCCTTATCTTGGTTGTTATTTTCAAAACATTCAACAGATTCCCAAGTTACTAAGGTTGAAGGTTGCATTGGTTGAAATATTGTGAAAAATAACAACCAAGATGGGAATAGTAGTCTAAATAAACCAAATTATCAATTTTTAAATAATTGCAAAATATAATTACTATCATCATTTGATTGACCATGAGATGCCATTTTTGAGTATGGCTACGTCCTGTTTACATGATGCCTTGTTAGATATTTTTATTTTGGAGATGGAACATTATCTCAAAATGACATTTTACACACATTTTGATTAAAATTTATTGTTAATCAAAAATTTTATTTTTAAGTTAGGAAATAGAATTATTTCAATGTTCATTTCACTTGCCTTTCCACAAAAAACAAATATTCAACCAAAATGCAGCAGTAACCATGTGGACATCTTGGAAAATGGCCTCTCATGTGCAATCACACGGCAATAGTAATGTTTGTTGTTATTAAACATACTCCTCATGTTAAAAACCATTGGTATTATTAGAGTCAGTGCTAATATAAGGGATGGGTAAAGAATCCAAGCCCAGAGAAACAAGGAATTCAGGGTATGGCAGGTATTCGTTGCACATCCCTAAACAGTCAATATTCTCAGCAAGAGTGATTGCAAATTCTAAGTGCGTTCACTTGAGAGCTATACAGAGTTGCAAAGAGATGGCCAGAGAGCAACTAACAAACATCTTGACAAGAGATGTGCTTTATACAACATATTTCATGGCTGACCGCAATGGCTAGGTCATGTTCGCAAGAAGATTTCTAGATATTAATGCTTTAGAGATATTTTTTTTTCACCCTAAAATGCATGGTGATACCCTTGTTTACATCCAATATTAGTTGCCAGCGTATGATTCGTTACTGCATTGTGTCCACATCTGATTGCAAGAAAGATTTCTAGAAATCAGGACACATTTTATCTCAAAGTACAGTTTAATGTCATCTGCATATTTCAGAAATGTGACATTTTCCAAGTTTGAAATTTTTTAATATATACAACAAACAGAATAGAAACTAAAAACACATTGGTGTGATAAGCAAAATGTCATCTTATATCGTATAGAATGTCTGTCAGAGAAGAACCATAACTACCACTACTTTCGATTAAGAATGAAGGATTTTAACCAAGTAAGATCATCCTTCATAACCATTGCAGAGAGTTTTACTATAAGCCTTTGGTACAACATAGGATTACAAACATGAGTGAAGTCAAGATAAATGCCATTCATCGCTTTTGGTGGTTTGAATGATGTCCTCACCAAGTTGATGAGAACAACTAGAATTAGGGATAAATCCAAATTGCAAGGCTAGAAAAGCTCCAGAAATTCCAGTGTCTTTCTGGCACAGGATTCCATCAGGCAATACAACTAGTCAGACTGACTGGATAATTGTTGATATGTGATCACCCTTTCTGAACACGGGAATCACACTGGCAGTTTTCCACTATTCTGAAGTAGCACTATTGTATAGGTAGAACAGAAAAAAAGAGAGCTGGTGCAAAAGAATACACCCACAATGCTTGACAAGTGTTACACAACGACGCCGGAGAAGGAGGGGGGGGGCTTAATTTCATTCATTTTGAAGATGACGACAGTGCAGCATTGCAAGTGTAAATTCCTCTGTCGTTATTGAATTTGAGGGGGGGGGTATTTTCTGACTTTGAAGAAAATGGAAGACATGCGAGAACCAGTTTACTGCCAAATAAAAGACTCACAACATTGGTTTTTCCTTCGTTAGGACTGTGAGTTCATCAATGCCATCAAAGAGACAGTTGACAATGATGGAAATCAGAGCTATGTTAGTATCGCCACCGATACGGGCTGTCACAAGTTGACAATCTGCCAAACAATCAAGAAGGGCATTGGTAATCCTTCTATCATGAATACCTTCAAAGAATCGTGGGAGATCAAGGTGGTAGGATTGCTGAGTGAGCTCAAGCCCGGGTCTACTGGGATGATGAAATTCTTCTCTGATGAAAAGAATTTCAAAGAAGACAAGCAACAGGCAGCTAACAAGTGGATCTGCAAAGACACCAAGGAGGTTCGAGTCATGAAGCAAACTTTCTCTCCTCAATCATAGTTCCTGGCTGATATCATGTCGGTTTTTCTTTTAAAGGGCCTGAGTCACTGCCCACATCTTCCGGGAGGTGCTGAGGTGCGTGGTGAAGCCTTGAATGTATGAAATTGCTGTTGAATGCCCTCATGTCTTTCAGCACAACTCCGCTCCGGCACACAAAATATGTTGCAGACGAAACCATTAGCTATAAAGGCTATAAATTAAAATTAGAAGGGATGCAAAAGGTATGTGGGGTAAAGCGATAAAAGGATTAAACAATCTTAATACTAAAAATAGATTGGAATCCTTACGTTTAACTACTTTACCAGATGAAAGTAGTGATATATTAAAAAAATTTTTAAAAAGCTGTACAAAGAAAAACGACTAAACTAATAAAATGATCACAATTATGAGGATAAGTTGAAGTCATTAGGTTTAACTACTTTACTAGTGACAGAGGTTGACTTGAGATGTTTCTAAATAAGAAACCTATTTTTACCCCCCCCCCTCCCTGCACAGGAAATTTATTGATAAAAAAGATTTTGTAAGTTAAAAACAGCAGTAATTTTGAAAACTAATATAATTATCGTGTTATATTTTAGAAGTTACACCTGCATTACATCTGACATATTTGAGTCAACCTAACCCGACGGTCTTTTTTCATTCTAGCACATTCTTTAGAATATTGTTACATTTTTTTCAGTTTTGGTGGAAAAGAAAAAAGAAAAAACAAATAATTCTGCAAGGAAACATGGCTCAGTAGATAAAGTACTTGGTAAAGTTCAGTTATACAATTATACTCTCCTGGAGGTTGAAGGTTCAATCCTCAGTGTGGGCAACACTCAAAATACAATTGCGAATTACTTAGGATTGCTATCCAGTGATGGTTGATGAAACTAGAGCATGCTTCCCCTGTGGATTAAATAAAAGGTTTTGTTCAAAATTCTGTGCAGATTCTCAAGTTCGACAGAAAAATTCACATGAAGAAGCTGAAAATTACCGAACTATTAGTTTGAATAACACAATGAAACCATTAGTTTGAATAACACAATGAAACCATTAGTTTGAATAATCCAAATTTTTTGGATTAGTCAAACTAATGGTTTCATTTTGAGTGTTATTTTCAAAATGTTTCGATAACTTACAGTTTTCATCATATGCATTTTTCTGTCGAATGAATTGATTGGAAAGATTGCCATGATGGTAACAATTTTAAATAATCAGTTTAACATCCGTTCTACATCCTGACATATGTTGTATATTTTTTCGAAATTTACTTCCAAACTAATTGATTTCTGGCCAAGTCTTTATTTATCCCTTTTATAATTAATGTGATTTTTAAATAAAGAATGCAATTTTGGCAAAACAAACATCCTTGTCTCAGAGTCCACGGCAGTGTCTAGTGAGATTCAGTTCATAATATTAAAGATTTTTATTAATTCATTTATTTAAATTGTTGGATGAAAATGCATAAAAGTTAACAAAGCTCCCTACTATTTCATGTTAAGAATGGCTTTCTAAATCTGTAGTGTGCTGAACGTGCTGAAATGTTATTTAGAAAACAATTCTTAACGTGAGGAGGAGGAATTGTAACTATTCTATAGTTTCACCTAACAATTTAAAAATTTTGGACAACTTAACTGCTCTTGCCAGAAGTTATATTATGGATTAAGTTTAATATCAGGAACTGAATCTGATCAAACATCGTTTGCTGCAGACTGGATCAGGGATCTGGTTTGCCAATATATATCCATTATAGTTTACAACACGGGGGAGGGGAGTGATTATATATGCGTGTGCGTAAATGTATATTATATATGTATATACTGTGAATATTTATGCATAGAAATCGTTTCTGTGATCAGTCTTTAAAAAGCCCAGCAAAAATCAGAAAACGTTAACTTTTCTCTTATCCAAGCAGACTAAACACTTTAAAAACAAGTCGAGAAAAAAAAAAAAAAAAAAAGATTCTACAGTTGTTGTTTTTTTTTAATACATGACTATCTTTATTAAAAAAAAAAAATATCTATGATATATAAACGAGTAGACATTTAATAATAATTTTAAATCAACTAAGTAAGCAAATAAAAAATCTTCAAGATGTAAACCACTAAACCAGTTAGAAAAAAAAAATACGCATTAAACTGTAGTTTAATGGCCTAAATTAACTTCATACAAACGGAAGTAAAAGTAATGGATTATGTAAAAATCGGATCCTAAATAATGAGTAAAGAAACGAAATAGTCTTTTTTTGCATTAATTATAAAAATAAATTATTTAAAATATTTATTCCACATGAGTTTTTCTTTTTATTATAGGAGAGTTCCGTCTGCGTCAAGGGAAGAGTTAACAAAGCCTCCCTTTTATTAAGAAAGACTTTCTAAATTTACACGAGGATGTTAAAATGCACAAGTACCAATTTTCACTTTATTAAGAAAATAAATAAAATAGGTACTTGTGCATTTTAATATTCCTGTGGAAATTTAGAAAACCATTCTTAACATAGGGACGGACTGAACTCTCGTAAAATAGAAAATTAAAGAATGTAGCAAAAAAATTTTTTTTCAAAAGTTAACAAAAATATAGAAGCATTCATTTCTTTATTAATTATTTACGATTCCGTATTTCGATAAACCATTACTGCTGTTACTTCCGTTTGTATGAAATCTGTTCAGGCCGGTAAACTGCCCCCCCCCCCCCAAAAAAAAACAAAACAAGATACGAAATGGAATCTTTGAATCCATTTAAGATTTTTTTAACACGTCCGACTCGATTACCACGAGTTTTCGGTTTAGTATCGTTTTCTGATATTAGTTATCAATAATACCCCGCGTTTTTTTTTTATCAACAAGTTGAAGGTGTTACTTCTGTGCAAATCCAAATAAATATAAAATAGTTAACATTATGTCATTATATATAAGCATTTACTAAAAACATCAACTACGTAAACAAATAAATCTTTTTCTTTTTTAAGATTTAAACAAGTTACAAAAAATGGAATTTCTGGGGCTATTTCATTTCCCTTTAAAATCGATCCCGGATATTGAACATTGTATGCTGTATATTTTTATAAACTTTAAAAGTTTCTAATTGTCGAAAAATATCAAAAGAAAATATAAAAAAATACTCACTACAACGGGGAAAAAATAATGAACTGTTCGTTTTTATATTATATGGAAGGTGGGAAGGGACAAAATTATGATTTTTTAACTTTGAAAATGAATTACATACATAAGTATAGATAAAAATAAATTAACACAGAATCATGCTCTTGTTTCTATCGTTTCAATTACGAAACTGTCATAGAAATCTAATGTACCTATTTACTATGCCTCCCGACGGGACAGAGTTAGACATCAGGGTCGTTTTTTAACGTGGAGAAAAGGTACAAAAATAAAAATTGTCTCAGTCGTGAAGGATTTCTCCTCCACTGAAAGAGAACAAGAAATAGAAGTGCAGCAGCATCTGAAGAACAGATACTACACTTTGATCTTGCCCAAAAGGCCAAGTAGGTAAAATGTAACACACACACGTGCATGTATGAAATATTGAAAAAAAAAAAATGGAAAATTTACAAAATGTATTTAATCATTACGTGTTTAAGCAAGGAATTCTATGATATAAATAAAGACTCTTGATCCATAAATTTTCAAAGACAAACTTTTCTTATCAGAAAGAGAAAACTAATAAAATAAATTACTGGTTAACATAAATTTTAAAATTTGCAAGTAAAATCATTTTTTGCCAAACTGTTCAAACACTATAGCATTTAAATTCTGACATTTGTGTCAATAAATTTTATGATAAAGTTTTGCAATCGAAACAATCCAATCAACAGGAGCAATGATTTGTGTTAATTTTTTTTTTATGTCATTAACTTTATATTTTATAACTTTATTACACATTTTGTCAAATATTTCCTTTAAACAAACTTTTGAATTATGTGTGAGAGAGAAATAGAGACATACAATTGACAAGTGAACAACTGCACAGAAATGTTCATTTTCCTTGCAAAAGAAAATCGTCGGGTAAAAATACGTTTAGCCGTACGATTTCCTTCGAGAATGAAACACTAATGTTTCTGTGTATTTCATACTACTAAACTGTACACATGTATTTGGTGAAGTAAATTATATATATATATATATATATATATATATATATATTTACACGAAACCGTAACTTAAAAGGTATATAAATTAATCAAGATATTGTGGGTGGGTGTTTTTCGACACAGAACCGATAAGTGTCAACATTAAAAAAAAAAAAAAAGAAGATTTTTATCGCATATACACATTTTTATTACATTCTATTTAGACCGCCGATCTTTACATTTGCCTACACATTATATTCCACTCAGGCACACACACACACGTGTGTGTGTGTGTGTGTGGTTTTGTTTCTAGCGGTTTAATAATCAATCTTTAGAATCTTAATGTCTCCATATAAATACTCAGTAACAGGTAAACGTACTGCATGTGTAAATATTCTAGATTTTGTTATATGGAAACAGGACCAGACCAATTTAGGTAAGTCAATCAAGAAAATTTATTTTTGAAGATTTAAACAAGTTAGAATAAAACAGAAATGGAACGTCTGGGTCCATTAAAAAAAAATCAGTCTTGGATGATTGCCAGTGATTTCATATAATATAAATTAATATAATATATAACACACACATTGTTTAATCAACATGTATATTACATAAATATCATATAATAAAAAATGTTTGTGTTTTAAAATGGAAAAAAATACAAATCAACTGTTCGTTTTCAACGATATGGAAAGGGACAAAATTCACATTTTTATAACAACAAGTCTATTATTGGCAGACATTAAAACTTATACTTCACTGCAATTTGAAAATATATAAATTATTTAATACGCTCTAATATGCAAAGATAAAAGTATACATTAATTATGTAAACAAATAACGGTTTTAAAGATTGAAACAACTTAGAAAAAAGGAAACGGAATTTGTGAATCCATTTTAAAATTTTTAAATCAGTCCCGGATGATCAACAAAAGTTGTCTTCCATCTATGCATTTAGACATCTTTTAACATTGGTGGTTAATACATCAAATTGTTTAAAATGTTCATATCAGAATAAAACCAAGTCTTTTAAAAATAGGAAAATAATCAGAATCAACTGCTCGTTTTTTGTTTTTTTAATGAAAGATGGGAAAAGACAAAAATCTAAAACAACAAGTCTATATAGAGATACAAAAAGATTCATGTCCTATTTTTTTAATATATAAATTATTTTAAATATGCATGTTATATAGAACCATTTCATAATTTTAACATTAAAATTCACAAACAAATTTTAAAAAACAACATATTTTTGTAAATTTTATACGTACGGTTGAGTGTCTTGGTCCATTTTTTTAATATATATATATATATATATATATATATATATATATATATATATATATACACCGGTCCTTGTGTATACAGGTACTTTTCGGTTTTAAATATAGACATGGGCGTATATTTCCATTGGTGTACATTTACGTACGTATATATTTTGGTGTTTATCATGTGAAAAGGATACAAGTTAGGTCCAAATCGAAGCCATCTTCCTGAAAACGCCGTTTCTTCTTGCTTACAATCCCTTTGATTTTATTCGCCATTTTCTCTCTCATGGTTTGTAGATATTTTGTACGGACGTTAGAGCGGGGCCATTCCTTTGGCTAAAAGCTTATATATATACATATATACATGTATCCGATATATATATATATATATATATATATATAGTATATATGTATATATACGTTGGAAAATTATTACTATATATACATATATACATGGGAAAAAAATGAGACGAACAAGTGCGCACTCTAAAATGTGCGCGTTAGTTACATGTAGATATATTAGAAACTATTTTTGCGTATATTTTTTCTTTCCTTCTTTCTATTTTTTCTTTTCTTCTTCTTTAAAAAAAAATAGAAAAAAAAGTCGGACCCTCAATCAGGATGCACTCACACACACACGACAGTCTCACACACACACAAAACAATACGACAAAAACGGGGTCGCGATTTGGAAAAGTAAATAAAAAAACAAAAAGTTCAACAGAAAAAGAAAGCAGAAACCGCGGTTTAAGTCTTTACTAGAAACCCCTTCTCTCCCTCCCCTTCCCTAGTTTGCTCTCTCTCTCTCTCTCTCTCTCTCTCTCTCTCTCTCTCTCTCTCTCCATGATCTTCTTACTGCTTTTCTTTCCGCAAAACCTCTCTCTGTATAGCTTGTTTCCCACTCTCCCTTTCACTCACTCTTTCAATAATTGCAATTTCTCTTCTTTCTATTCTCCCACTATTACGCTTACTCTCTTGCCACTCTCTCTCTCTTATTTATTGTCTTGCTTTTCTTAAATCACCCTCTCTCTTGTTGTATTGTTTGCCTCTCACTCTTGACTCTACCCTTACTCACTCTTTTAATAATTACAATTTCTCCTCTTACTTTGTGTTTCTCTCTTGTAACGCTCTATCCTCTCCGTTGTTTTATTACGAACACACACACACACACACACATTTTCTTTCTCCCCCCTCTCCTTAATTTACTACCTTTCTTTCGTTACACCTACTCTGTGTTTATAGTGCTTATTTCTCACTCTTCCCTCTCCCTTGCTTACTCCTTCAATAATACAACTTACTCATTCCAATCTCTCCTCTCCCTGTCTATGTTATTACAAGAGCAGTAGTAAAAGTAGAACTAACCATGCAACCATCTAATCCCGTTGCTCATTCAACCTACTTTCCCTTCCTCCTCTTTTCTCGTTTTCTTCTTCCTTTCTTTTCCAGGTCGTGGTGGGAATAGTGAGAGGCAGAAGTCTTGATGTCGCCACCTTATATTCATTAGCTAATCCCATTTCTCACGTTTACTCCCTTTTATTATTCCCTCTCTATCGCATCGCTTTCTCTCCCCTTCTTCCTCGCTTTTTCTCATTGACCAGTATTTTTTTCTCCTTTTTGTTACATTTAAAACTGCTTGTGTAATTCCTTAACACAGTTATTTCATTCGCGTTTCCGTCCTCTATTAGCTAAAGAAAGTTCTATTTTTGTCTGTGTCCAGCTAAAATTTAGAAACTACACAAGATACGCTTACAGACCTTATATATTTGTAGTTAGTATGACCCTGAGCTAATTATGGTTAAAAGTACGCTCACGTTGATTCACTTTAGGGATCTTATGTAAAAGAGCCCCTCCCCCTATACGCCCCCCCCCCAAGAAAGACAGGCAAAATGCAGGTTGTATTAAAAAAAGTTTTATTACTCAAAATGATGGAATTCATGCCATTTAGTGTTTGCATAAAAATATCGTTTTCCACATAAACTTACATATAATTGTCCACCCTAACGCGGTGCATTCTACAGTGGCGTTTATTCTGTATTTTATGCACTCTAACACGAAACACGTTTATTTATTTACGAATATTAGTTGTAAAAATGAAACGAATTATATTTTAAAATAATAATAATTACGAAATTAAATTCACAATTAATTTCGGCTTCTTTGTAAAAATGTCAGCTTTAAACTTTTCTGTTAATAGTTTTAAAATGACGAAATTTGAAAGAAATCTACAAGTATTTAATCTGCTAATTCGAAAATCATTAAAATTTTTTAGCAATTATTCATTTAATTAAGAAATTCAAAGTTTTAAAAGTTTTCCTTTTCTTTTCAACTCGTTTTTCTACCAGGTAGGCTCTTCTAAAAAAAAAAAAAAAAACAGATTAGTGGGGAGGAGAAAATATTTTATTACTAAAATAACACAGAAAATAAGTCAAACAATCGTCTGCTTTTTTTTTTTTTTTTTTTTTCAAGCTGTCTTTATTTTATTGAACCAAAGAGAATAAGGAGGACTAAGGGGAGTCAGCTGTTGAGGCATGTTTAAAAAGTAAGGAGACTGAGAGCATGGTTTATATAAAGTGGCCATTACTTTTAAATTGTGTCGCTACAAATCAAACTACTCTCAGACCCCCATGCCGTCTGATACCGCCGTTGCAAAGGAACAAACAAAACAGAAAAGAAACAAAAATCCGGCTTTTTTTTCGTTTTAACAAAATATATCACTGTTACTTTCCGAACAATGCCTGTTTTTTGTGTTTTTACTGTTCATTTCGTCTGCCATGAAATTAACAAAATCCTACCATCTCAACACAAATGTCCTTCACTGCCACCATGCCACACTAACGCCAGCCACCACTTTCTCGCCCTTGACTTTCACACGTCCATCTCACTCGACATGCACTTTGCTTTTCTCCGACCACTTGGTGCCCTTTTTTGTGATGTAAGTCTGCGCACACTTGCTAATTTGCATATGTCTTCAAACGACTGCTGCTAATACCTTTGCTAACCATCTATCCTTCGGTTGCTGCTGGTATTTTCACTATGTTAAATATTCTTACCTTCCCCCATAAAATCTTTACAAGAATTTAATTAAACCTGCCTGAGGTAATAAAAGAAAAAAAGACAAAAAAAAAAGTGTTTTTTTTTTTTAGTTTTTTTCAAAAATTTCACTGAAGCAGAATTGAATTGTTTCAGCTTTGTTGTGTAAGAATACAGTTTTAAATGTTAAGAATATTTGACAAAATCAGTTAAGTTCATGCAAGACCAAATCAGAGTTTGAATAGTCTTTGATCTTTATTAGTTCTCAGTCTGTAAATTCACCAAACTGAAACAGGATATTTTTATTTTAGTAATAACTTCTTGGCAGTCTTCATAACATACATGTTGTATTGTTAATTGGGTTCCAAAATAAATTTATATATATTTTTGTGTGAGCTTTTTTTCTTTTTTTTTTTTCAGCGCAGTTTTTTTTATTCTCTTACATCAAACCTCGATTCGCCCTCACCATCCTATCAACAATTATATCTCTCCTTGCTGGTTTGATAGATTTTTATGCCAACTGCCCAAATTTCTTTTGTTTAAAACTTCCTCTTTGTAATCTTTGACTAAAATAATTATCATAACATTTTTCCTAGTCCTATGACTCATTTATCTCATTTATGCTCAGTTAGTTTTAACATGATTATTTGAAAGAACCCTAGTTTTAACATGATTATTTGAAAGAACCCTATTTTGTCTCTTAACGGCTCAGCTCCTGTTTGGCAAGATTATTCAAGAAAATTTCGACCTATTTTTGTCTCTTAAATGTTCAGTCACTTTTGAAAAGATTTTTTGAGACAATTACAGTTGACACCTGACACAATGGGTCAGAGGCATTATCCATGTCCCCGACTTATCAACATTATAAAATAATTATTGCATTTTCTCCTTTTCATGTCACAATACAGTTTGACTTTATCATTAAGCATCAGCAGATCTGCTATCTAATGCAAGCACTGTTTATTCACTCACTGCTCTCTAATTTCTGCTATCCTCTAAGCTTCTTTGTTTGTAAATCAACTCATCAAAAGTCTAGACACTAACTTCTAATAGCTAGGTTATGTTCCATGTTCGAGATATTTGATTTGTTGTGCAAATTCTGTTGACAACTTTCAGACTATCTACAGATAAAATTTGTCGCTATTTACATTCTTCATCTCTATAACTGAGGACTGTGAGCACTCCAAATATTTAGTGGGCACTTATCTTTTTACCACAGTGGCAATGCAAGCTGCTATGCCTTATCATCACAAAGAGTCTCAGTTTAAAAGAATAATTTATTTCACATTAAGTGTTTTACCTGACTGTCACACAGTCTTGCTTGTCATATATTTCCAACTTAAAACAGCTTAAAATTTTAATATTTCAGTGTTCAGTAATTTTTTTTTTTATTACATTTTCACCCCGAACAAGGCACATTGCCACTTTGGTGTAGGGTACTACTATCAGGGGCAACAACTACTCGGGTGCTATGTAGGGATTTGGGCAGCAAGATGTCAGTTCACGTTACACTTGAACTTCTGCATGTCAGTACAGTTGGGGAAGCAGGGACCTGGAATGGAATTCCAAAGTCTAGCGGTTCTGGGGAAGAAACTATTGGAGTAGAAAGATCTTTTACATCTAGGGATCTCTACAGAGTGGGGGTGGGATTTAGCAGCCTGTCGGGTTTGTCGAGGGTGTTCACGTCGTGGGGGCACAAGTGCTTGCAGTTCGTCAGAGCATTCGCCATTAAAATACTTGTAGAACAGGCAGAGGGATGCAACATTTCGTCGATGGGACAGAGGCTGAAGCTTAGATGCCAGTTCAGGGCCTATCAGATTTGCGACTCTCTTTTGAACCTTGTCAAGGAGCGAGAGACTAGTAGTAGATGCACCAGCCCAAATATGACAGCAATACTCCATACATGGATGAATGGTGGCCTTATAGAGGTACATCATACTTTCGGGTGTTAGTAGTTTTCTAGCACGGTAGAGAGAGCCTACCTTCTTTGCAGCGGCCCTGGCTATGCCTTCAATGTAATTGTTCCAACTCATGCTTCCTGTGAACGTTAGGCCAAGGAGTTTAAAAGATGTACTCTCAGATAAAGAGTCGTTGGCCATTGCTATAGGTGGCAGAGAAGGTTTCCTGTAACTATTGAATGAAAAAGTTTAGTCTTGGCGACCATCCATTTTTGTTCCCATTCCACTACAGATTGGAGGTCACCCTCTAGTGTTTCTGCCATTTCTTTAGATATGTGTTCATTTGTTTTCCTGTCGTGCCTGTTATAGAGTGTGGTGTCATCAGCATATATACCCATCTCAGAGGCAATTTTGTCGGGGAGGTCATTCATGAATATCAGGAACAATAGAGGTTCAAGCATTTATATCATACTAGCGGGGCCTGTGGAAATTCCACAGCAGCATTTTTCATATGTAATATATTGTTGCTGGGCATGCTGTGAGCGTTCTGTTCAGCATGAATGAAGGCACAATCATATTCTAGTTGTTTATTAAAACTGTACTGCCCCTTTACTAAAATAATAACTTTTATATATTTCCTGGGCTGATTATTTCATTACAAACACACCGGTCAATTAACTCACATTTTATCATTTTTTCATAATTATTGAATATGTTACTATGTTCGAAAATAATTTTTCATAATTTCAACCCACATTATCGCCCTTCCCTTTACTAAAATAAACAATTTGATATATTGTATCGGCTGATTGTTTTATAAAAAAACACAACTATCAATTAACTCACATTTCATCATTTATAATAATTCTTGGATATCGTACTAATTTTGACAATAATTTTTCATCATTTAAACTCACCATATCGCACACCTTACTAAAATAATAACTTTGATATATTGTCTAGGCTGATTATTTCATTACAAACACACACATCAATCAACTCACATTTCATCATTTTTCGTAATTCTTGGGTATGTTACTAATTTCGACAATATTTTTTTTATAATTTAAACCAACGTTGTCACCCAACTTTACTAAAATAATAACTTTGATACATTTGTTGGGCTGATTATTACATTACAAACACACTTATCAATTAACCTCCATTTCATTATTTTTCATAATTCTTGGGTGTGTTACTAGTTTCGACAATCATTTTTCATAATTTATACCCATATTATCGCCCCCTCCTTAATAAAATAATAACTTTGAAATATTGTCTGGGCTTATTATTTTATTACAAACACACTAATGCATGACATCACATTTAATCATTTTTCATAATTCTTGAATATGTTTCTAATTTCGACAATAATGTTTTATAATTTAAACCATCCTCGCCCCTCTCTCTTACTAAAAAAATTACTTTGATATATTGTATGGGCTGATTATTTCATAAAAAACATAAGTATCAATTAACTCACACTTCATCATTTTTTCTTAATTCTTGGATATGTTACTCATTTCAACAATTTTTAAAAATATTTTTAACCCACATTATCAACCCCACTATTAAAATAATAACTTTGATATATTATCTGGGATGATTATTTCATTTCAAACACACAAATCAATTAACTCACATTTCGTCATTTTTCATAATTCTTGGATATGTTACTAATGTCGACAATCATTTTTCATCCTTTTAACCCACATCATCGCCCCACTTACTAAAATAATAACTTTGATATATTGTCTGTTTTTTTTTCAATGGAGAGTAGATAATTCATGTGGATGTGTTATCGGCAGCTCCAGTAACTCTCGCTTCTCCTTTTTTGTCCTTCAGTTCCCATTTCCAATGAGTGATTTTTCTGACAAAGGGTGAAGAAAAAGCTGCTTTCTAGGTCGGTAGTACTTTGTAAAGAGTAGCCTGAGATATCGGAAAATTTCTGTTTCTATGTCTATCCTTGTGGTCATGTCACTAGTAAGGGTGCTGGAGGTAAACGTTTCATCTGGGCTGACGTTACCTGCCTGATAGTCAGGGACCTGAACCTTGGATTAACCACTAAGGAGGCTGTCCTATCAGCAGGTGCAAAGTACCGGGGCTGCTGTATTGCCATTTGGTGAATGGATTCTGGACCATAAAGTAGTTTCTGGTAGGTCCTCTCGATGCCATACTAGTGGGTAATTGTTACGGCTTTACCTTATGTGCCACAAAAAAAAAAAAAAAAATTTCTTGTCTTTTTTCTCTCTTATTTTCCCTCTCTGTCCTGCTCCAACCAAATCTACCGACCTGCTCCACAAACCCCAAAACCTCAACAATCATGACAAATCTCCAAAAAAGAAACACGAATAAACCTAGAACCCTATCCTCCAACGTAGACCCCTACTACCAGGTCTCCTTCTCCAACATCAGGAATCTACATTCAAACCTTTTAGAGGTTGAAACACAATTACAGGAGACGAAACCGAACATATTCTTTCTAAGCGAAACTGGCATAGGGCCAACCACTTCTCTAGATCGTTATTTCCATGGCAGGTGCTCGTCTGAGCTCCAATCCCTCGTCCCTCCTCTCAATCTTTCATGAGAAACACCCGTCTGGCTGAAACTACTGTCAATAATTTTCCCCACTCTTTATCTGTGCCTAAATCCAAACGTAGATTCCATGAGCAGAGATTCTTTCTTAGAACTGCACGCCAGTGGAACTCTCTGCCGCTTGCATGTTTCCCACCTGACTACAACTTGGACGTCTTCAAGTCCAACATAAACAAACTCCTGACAAACCGCCCCCTTAAGTAAGACACTCTATCAAAACCCCTAATACTAATAATTACTACAATACTATGTCATTGATTACTGTACACGCAATAACCCTTATCCCTGAGTGGCCTTCGGGCCTTGATAAGTGGTGACCCCCCCATGTAAAAAAAAACAAAAAAAAAACACACTAATGCATTAAATAACACATTATCATTTTTCATAATTCTTGGATATGTTACTAATTTCGACAATTATTTTTCATAATTTAAACCATCCTTATTGCTCTCACTTACTAACATAATTACTTTGATATATTTCCTGGGCTGATTATTTTATTATAAACACACAATCGATTAACTCGCATTTAATCTTTGTTCATAATCCTGGATATGTTACTAATTTCGACGATAATTTTTATAATTAAAAATCCACATTATGCCTCTCCCTCATACTTATATAATATATTTGATATATTGTCTGGGTTTATTATATCATTACAAGCACACCAATCAAGTAACTCACATTTCATCATTTTTCATAATTCTTGGATATGTTACTAATTTCGACAATAATTTTCATAACTTTAACCCACTATGTCGCCTCCCCTTACTTAAATAATAACTTTGATATATTGCCTGGGCTGATTATTTCATTACAAACAAATCAATCAATTCTGGGTATTCTCATTAGTATATATGTTTCACCTATCTTATCCAATCCCGGGTGACGCCGCCTATTCTGCTAATATATATCGTTCACCTATCTCATTCGATCCCGGGCGAGGCTGGGTATTTTGTTACTATATGTTTTGCATCTATCTCATTCAATACTGGGCGACGCTTTCTGATAGTCTATATTTGCACATCTCATTCAATCACGGGACTGACTTCATGTCCGCCACCCCACTGTTGAAAATATACATTAAATGAAGTAATGTTTTAATCGTAAACTGTTTCAGTCATTTCCGGGACTGACTTTATATCCCCAACCCACTGCTAAAAATATACATTAAATAATGTAATGTTTAAATAGTAAACTGTTTCAGCCATTTCCGGGACCGACTTTATATCCCAAACCCACTGCTAAAAATATACATGAAATAATGTAATGTCTAAATAGTAAATTGTTTCAGCCCTTTCTGGAACTGACTTATAATCCCCACCCCACTGTTGAAAATATACATGAAATAAAGTAATGTATAAATCGTAAACTTTTTCAGCCATTTCCAGGACCGACTTCTTATCTCCCATCCTACTGTTAAAAATATACATTAAATAAAGTAATTCCCAATGGTTGCAGCCATTTCCGGAACCGAATTCATATTTCCCACCCCAATGTTAAAAATATACATTAAATAAAGTAATGTGTAATGCGTAAACGGTTTCACCCATTTTCGGGACTGATTTAATATCCCCCACCCCACTGTTAAAAATATACATGAAATAAAGAAATGTTTAAATCGTAAACGGTTTGAGTAATTTCCGGGACTGACTTCATATCCCGTAATCCACTGCTTAAAATTTACTTGAAATAAAGTAATGTTTAAATCATAAACTGTTTCAGCAGCTTTTCGAAAGTAATACATAAAAACGGTTAGAGATTAGGCAACCATTGCTTCAACATGAATTTCTGGGTGTAGTATCAGTTTCAGCATTCCAGTGACTTAAATCCCCCTATTTTGGTCTTGATTAATGGAGACGAAATCCTTCATTACTGATACAATTTTTATTTTTGTTATTGACCAGAGTGCCCCTTTTGGGGAGCTGGTTTCCCCCTAAATTTTTTACCGACCTCATGTCCAATTCCGCCCTTGTGGGGAGGCAAGTAAATAAAAAAAAATAATTAGAACGGACATTTTCCAGGGCATTTTATAATTAAGCAGAAGCGACATTTCTAGGGCATTTTGTAATTAAATCAGAAATAACTTTTTCCAGTTACTTTTTTAATATTAAAACTTTGTTAGATTAAACATAGTACCTATTCACAATGCCTCTCCACGGGACAGATTTAAACACCAGGGTCGTTTTAATGTGGAGAAAATTGTCTTAGTCGTAAAGGATTTCTTTTCCACTGAGAGAGGAGAAATTGAAATGTAGCACCTGAAGAACAGCTACTACACTTTAATCTTAGCCAAAAGGCCAAGAAAGACAAATCGTTTTTATTAGCTTTGCCTCAACAGCAACACCAATTTTTTTTTAATATTTCAATTTCAAGGGTGACAAGGTTTATTTGGAATATTCCACTTTCCTTTTTTAGGGAAGCACAGCATGATAATGGACGGAGCGATAAGCGTAATAATATAATGATTGTTTAGATGTACGACTGTCGAGGACAACATGGATTTTTCTTTCATCTAAGAAGGATTTAATTATGTTAAGTATTCTACCAGTGATACTGTATGATCTAATTTTCCTGAGGAGACCCTCATGCCATACCCTGTCAAAAGCCTTAGATATATCTAGAGTTACCGCTCTGTCCTCCCCCGCTTTTTCCAGTGAATGGTATATACGTTCAGAGATTACAGTGAGGATGTCTGCTGTGGAACGGGCTTGTCTAAATTCATATTGTTGGTCAGTTAGAAGTTTAGCATCTGTAAGGTGATGGACTAGAGCATGGTTAATTAAGGTCTCAAATATTTTGGCAAAAAGTGGGAGAAGGCGATAATTTAATGGGTCAGTTCTTTCGCCAGAATTCTTGAATACTGGTACCACAGAAGCAGTTTTCCAACAGCCCGGAAAGCAAAATTCATTAAGGCATTTGTTGTAGAGTTTGGAGAGAACTGGAGCTACTTCGGCTGAGCACTTTTTTAATAGCACAGCTGGGATGAGATCGGGTTCACATGCTTTTGAAGTGTCAAGGTTTTTTATGATAGCATGCACCTGAGCCAGGGTGATTTTCAGATCGTCTAGCGTGGCGTCTGTCCGCATAGGAAAGTCAGGTAGGGGGTAGTTGGAAGGGTCAGTGTGGAGTTTGAGGCAAACCGACTGGCAAGCATGTTAGCCTTCTCGGTTGCTGAGTAAACAACCTCGTGATTGTTGGTTAGTGGGGAAATTGTTGATTGCCCATTATTTACTACACTGTTGTAGATTTTCCATAAGTCACGAGTTCCTAGTTTTTGTGCTTCGATGCGTTTTTTAGTGGTTTCAGTAAATTCTCTCTTAGCTGACGCTATTTCTTTCTTAACGTTACTTCTGGCTTCTATATATTTCTGTCTGTTTGGACTAGACTTATGTCGGTAAAATCTGCGGTATACATGCTGCCTTTGAGCAATGGCAGTTGCGCAAGTCAAAGTAAACCATTAGGGAGAGTGGGGCTTGCTATAAAATTTCCGCATGGGAACATGTGCTTCGATTGCAGTTTTGAACCAATCAGTGGTCTCATTTGCGCACTGTTCAGCAGGAAGAGAAAAAATATTTCCCCATGGGGCATTTCTGATGGCTTCCCAGTCAGCTTTTTTATAATATCTTGTTGTTTTGAGCACTGGCTCTTCAGTTTTGGCTCTAGAGTTTAGGGCGATTTCAACCATTATCACTGCATGATCAGCGTTCCCAAGTGGGCTGTCAGCATTCGTTATACAATCATCGGGAACTGGGGTCAAAAACAGATCTAGAAGTGATGCATGTTGTTCTTGCTGGTCAGGGAAACGGGTTGGAAACGTAACCATTTGTGATAGGGAGTGAGATATAGAGAAGCTATGAGTTGTGCTGCCCGCTGCATCTGTGTAAGTAGAGAATCCAAGCCAGTTTTTGTGATGGACATTAAAGTCACCAAATGCATGTACTTGTGCGCTAATGTCACGGGAGAGTGCTGTGTCTATGCTGTCAGAGACTTTGTTTATTATGGTGCAGTCCTGGGTCGAGGGAGAGCGGTAGAGAAAATAAAAGTAGCTAATGTTGTGTTGCATGTTTAGTCTAAAGCACATAAAGGCTTGATCATCCGATTCTAGGTTTGTTTCTTTAGTCAAGGGAAGGGTATTACGAATGTAAGCTCCAATCCAAGTAGCAAGATAGTAATAGCAAACACAATTAAAAACTTCGCAAATAAAACAAAATTATTTATAAGTAGCTCAGCATAGCCCATGCTAAAAATGAGCATGTCTTTTCTTTTTCAGGATCTTATTTAAAAATAGTAAAAAATATAATGTCTTCATATTTAATAATCATTTTTCACAATGGCAGGATTAATAGTCAATTACAAACGACCCATAAGTTTAGAACAAAATTGCTACTTTTTATAAAAATAAAGACAAACTCATTTTTATTTTTTGCTACTTAGGGGAAGTCGGGGTAAGTTGAGCCAATTTTCCATTTTGACTCTTCAGAACCCAAACAACTAATTATTTTGCAAAGATGAGTGTATTATTATAAAATTCTTTTATTTGGGAACATTTTGAAACAAGTTGCAGTTTTCTGCTAGTACACCTAAACCGACCATGTGCTTTACAAAAATGCATATCAAATGGCTCAACTTGCCCCGACCATGGGGCAAGTTGATCCAACCTCTGGGGTAAGTTGTGCCACACAGGGTTAATTTGTGCCACGCAAAAATGTGTTGCAAATAAAGAAAGAACAAGGCCAAAATTGTTGCTGTGTAGTATCAGTTTCAGCATTCCAGTGACTTAAATCCCCCTATTTTGGTCTTGATTAATGGAGACGAAATCCTTCATTACTGATACAATTTTTATTTTTGTTATTGACCAGAGTGCCCCTTTTGGGGAGCTGGTTTCCCCCTAAATTTTTTACCGACCTCATGTCCAATTCCGCCCTTGTGGGGAGGCAAGTAAATAAAAAAAAATAATTAGAACGGACATTTTCCAGGGCATTTTATAATTAAGCAGAAGCGACATTTCTAGGGCATTTTGTAATTAAATCAGAAATAACTTTTTCCAGTTACTTTTTTAATATTAAAACTTTGTTAGATTAAACATAGTACCTATTCACAATGCCTCTCCACGGGACAGATTTAAACACCAGGGTCGTTTTAATGTGGAGAAAATTGTCTTAGTCGTAAAGGATTTCTTTTCCACTGAGAGAGGAGAAATTGAAATGTAGCACCTGAAGAACAGCTACTACACTTTAATCTTAGCCAAAAGGCCAAGAAAGACAAATCGTTTTTATTAGCTTTGCCTCAACAGCAACACCAATTTTTTTTTAATATTTCAATTTCAAGGGTGACAAGGTTTATTTGGAATATTCCACTTTCCTTTTTTAGGGAAGCACAGCATGATAATGGACGGAGCGATAAGCGTAATAATATAATGATTGTTTAGATGTACGACTGTCGGGGACAACATGGATTTTTCTTTCATCTAAGAAGGATTTAATTATGTTAAGTATTCTACCAGTGATACTGTATGATCTAATTTTCCTGAGGAGACCCTCATGCCATACCCTGTCAAAAGCCTTAGATATATCTAGAGTTACCGCTCTGTCCTCCCCCGCTTTTTCCAGTGAATGGTATATACGTTCAGAGATTACAGTGAGGATGTCTGCTGTGGAACGGGCTTGTCTAAATTCATATTGTTGGTCAGTTAGAAGTTTAGCATCTGTAAGGTGATGGACTAGAGCATGGTTAATTAAGGTCTCAAATATTTTGGCAAAAAGTGGGAGAAGGCGATAATTTAATGGGTCAGTTCTTTCGCCAGAATTCTTGAATACTGGTACCACAGAAGCAGTTTTCCAACAGCCCGGAAAGCAAAATTCATTAAGGCATTTGTTGTAGAGTTTGGAGAGAACTGGAGCTACTTCGGCTGAGCACTTTTTTAATAGCACAGCTGGGATGAGATCGGGTTCACATGCTTTTGAAGTGTCAAGGTTTTTTATGATAGCATGCACCTGAGCCAGGGTGATTTTCAGATCGTCTAGCGTGGCGTCTGTCCGCATAGGAAAGTCAGGTAGGGGGTAGTTGGAAGGGTCAGTGTGGAGTTTGAGGCAAACCGACTGGCAAGCATGTTAGCCTTCTCGGTTGCTGAGTAAACAACCTCGTGATTGTTGGTTAGTGGGGAAATTGTTGATTGCCCATTATTTACTACACTGTTGTAGATTTTCCATAAGTCACGAGTTCCTAGTTTTTGTGCTTCGATGCGTTTTTTAGTGGTTTCAGTAAATTCTCTCTTAGCTGACGCTATTTCTTTCTTAACGTTACTTCTGGCTTCTATATATTTCTGTCTGTTTGGACTAGACTTATGTCGGTAAAATCTGCGGTATACATGCTGCCTTTGAGCAATGGCAGTTGCGCAAGTCAAAGTAAACCATTAGGGAGAGTGGGGCTTGCTATAAAATTTCCGCATGGGAACATGTGCTTCGATTGCAGTTTTGAACCAATCAGTGGTCTCATTTGCGCACAAAACAAATTATAATAATGAAGTAGAAATGTTAATTACAGCGAATGAACCAGCACAAAATTTGAAACATATATCTGAAAGTAAGTTAATGAAGTTGCCACTATGACAAGTCGCAGCTGAAAACGAGCTGGCTAGAACAACGGACAGAACTGCCAACACTATTTGGCTGTGGCAGCTTGTAAACAACATCTTCTGCATTGAAACCCGCTGCGTCCTTTGGGTTTGGAACAAACACAGGCTTGTCCGTTCCTACCTTCCCAGCAACTTTTATGCATAAGTCTGGAACATTGAACAATGAATGCAAGAAGAGCTGGCATTTGTAGAGAGGCACCTGCCTCTCCTGGCACGTTTAGCCAATCAGGCGCCTCCAAATGGAATAACCCACCATGCCTGACTAATTGTAGGCTAGTCCATAATGGTGGAGAGGGGAGGTAAGTGCATTCTTGATTGTACAATGATAATAATAATAATGTTAAAAATAATAATGATAATAGTAATAATAAAAATAATTATTATTATTAGAATAACAAAGCGTCTGTACAGCATGCAAATTCCTATCCAAGCACGGATTACACATCTTAAACATTTACCAGGTAACCCATAGATCTAATTCTTATACAAGTAGAGCATGTAACTTATACAACATGCATTTTGAATTCACTCTATAACAGGCCTACTGATGTGGTTGCACATTCATCTTCTTCTTTAAAACGTGTAAAAAGACATATAGGGAAGTTGAGCCAGTGGCACAACTTACCCCATTAGCATTGGCTCAACTTACCCCAGTCTGACCTCATTGAATTGTCTGTTCAAATGCATGCATCTGATGTGTGCTGAATGTAAAAACATTTTACAGGTATGAAGGGAAGTAATTGAACAAACAACTTCCACATATTATATCTAATCAAACTATTACTACACACAAGAAACATGCACTCACCTCTGTAACGCTTTATTTTACTTTTTTGGCACGAAATCTGATTTGCTTTTACTGCATCAACCTCCGATATTGGTTCAGCAAAACAAAATGGTGGAGGTTAAAGTCACGTGATCAGTTGTTTATAGATTGCATACAAACTTGGATTGGCTTAGTCAATTTTGGTTAAAAGGGGGTGGCTCAACTTACCCCTATGCTCAACTTACCCCGACTTCCCCTACATTTTTAGTACTTATATTTACTTTTTCAAACATTATAATTGTTTAAACATTCATTCAAGTCTTGCAAAACCTCCAGCCATGTTTTTTTTTAATTTTAAAACTTTAGTAATCCATAACAAAAAAAACTGTTGATTCACTTAAACAGTTCAAACACAATCTTATATCTTCAAATCAAAATGCCTTATTCTGATTTCCTCTCTAAAACAAAACACTATTTGCTATGTTAAAATGAGTATGAAACAATATCGCTTATAATAATGCATGACGGACCTGTAAGAAAAGAACATTCATCGTTAACAATAAAACAACACTGACGGTAAACTACGCTCTTCACCAAACATCCTTGAGCAACAAAATTATTACTGACACGACCAGAGAACAATTTAAAAATGAGCAGACAACAAGAAAAAGAGCAAACAAGTGACTCACCGATTGATGCAATATGCTTTTTTCTTTAAGTTCTCTACTCTTGGCCTGGTTAGTTATTAAGTTCTTCCTTGTGAGTTTTTTTTTTTTTTGGTAACATTGACTTTTCTTTCTTTTTTCTTCATTTTGATCCCTTTTTTTTGTTGTTAAAAGGCCTGGTTGCGGCATCCAATGTAAATATATGTAAATAGTGTTCATTACAGTTACAACCTCTCTCAAATCTCCATGCCATCTGGTACTGTTGAAACAAACACACAAAACAGAAAAATCTGACTCAGCTTTTTTTCTGTTTTAGCAGAGGATATTTATTATGGTCACTTTCCAAACAATACCTGCTTTTTCTTATTTTCTGTTCATTACATCTATCATGAGATTCACAAAACCCTGCCATCTTAACACAAGCTAAAAAGTCTCTTGTCATCATCACAGGGCCATAGCAGCACCAGCCAGTGCTTTCTCATCCTCGACTTTCACACATCCATCTTGCTTGGTGTGTACTTTGCTTCTTTCTGACCACTACAATCCATTTTTTTTCATGTGATGCAAACCCACGTACACTTGCTAATTTGCATATGTCTTCAAACAGCTGCTGCAGTTGTAAATGCCTTTGCTAACCAACTATTCTTCAGCTGCTACTGATATTTTCACACACACCTAGATGTATTCTCTTTCATGTTGAGTGAAAAAGAGAGAAATTTTAAACACTATTTTTTACTCTTTTATTCTTATTCTTTGCATCCTCTTTTTCTTTCATAACATGACGTTGCTTGCCTCAGTCTTTTCTATAAATTCTATTATCGTATGTTTTCTTCAGAATTATCGAATTTATTACTGCTTCCTTTGTTTCAGCTCGTTTGACGCATTAGTCTAGTGACCTCCATTCGCTGTTTCGATACCTCATTGTAATACAGCTTCCTATTCCAGTAGCTGCTTTCCAAGATCTGTTGGCTTGTGGAACCCTCTTCCTGCTGATTGTTTTCTTCCTACTTATAGCCTTTTTTTTCCAACTCTATAGTAAATAGGCAATTTCCTATTTTTGTGATAATCATCTTTTATTTTTGTTATCTCTTTACATCGTGGCTTTATGCCTTGTTCGGAGTGACTTCCATCAAAGGACATTTTTATTCATGCACTGTGTAACAGCAAAGAGTTTCTCTAGTCTTAATACATGTTGCCACGCCGTTTTAATGTCTCTCTACAGAAATAGCTTTTCCTTTGCCTGTAAAACTAAATGAGGTAATTCAGCAATCAGCAGCAGCAGTATAAGTATTGTCTGTAATCACTTATAACAAGGTACCCCCCCCCCCAAATCGTTATTAAAATTCACTATCCTTATTGCAATCCAAACATATTTGGTACAAGTAAACTTCATTGATTTGTCAACCAGCTTTCAGCCATGAATATATTGCATGGAAGCTGAAAATGTTGGCTAATAATCAGTTCTAAGTGAAAGTCTTTTAGAGATTGAAGGTTCAATCCTTACACAGGCTTGAGTCTACATAGACTTCAACGAATGATCTAAGAATAATTTGAAAGATAATTCTAGTATGAATTTTTTTTTTAAACACAATCATCTCTAGATGTCTATTATCGACATTTTTTTTTTTCAACATAAAAATTCCCTAGTTTGACGTACAGGTTTCTAAGTTTGACATAAAGATTCTTGAGTTCAAGTTGAAGAAAGTGGAAAGTGGCTGAAACGTTGTGAGATGAGAACAGTAGTCTGAATAATATAAATAATATTAAAATTATCAATTTTATAAAGAAAATAATGGAAACATGGAGACTGGAACAGCTGATAAACAACATTTAACTGAAAAAAGAATACTGAGAGAAAAGTTTTCGAAGGTAACTTTCTATTACCACTACTTTTTACCATAGCCACGGTGGCAGTCAGTAATGCAATACAAGATACAAGTTCACAGACATGGAAGAAAGAATAAACTACCTCATGTATATCGACGGTCTGAAGCTTAATAAACATGATACCTATAAATGCCTTGAAAACAGACATCAGATCAACAGAAATGTCAGAAAAAATTAGAAAATAATATCCTGAGAAAAAATTCTTAAAAACTGAATTATATAGTAGAAATCTGATAAAATGAATAAATATCTGGGAAATATCCCTTGTCAGATACTCTGATTCCTTCATAGACTAGACAAAAGAACACAGTCACCTAGGCCAGAAGAGTAGGAAATTAATAACCATGCACGATGAACTACACTCAAAGAAAAAAGGAAAGAGGTAGGAGTACATAAGTCAAACCTCAGTTAAGTGACAACGCCAAAAAAAGAACAATACAGAAAACGCAAACAAAAAAAGAATACAGAAAAGACCAGAACTGGAAACAAAAAGGCAAAAAAAGAAAAATTGGAAAAGATGCAGCTGCATGGACGCTTTATAAACTTGAGAGAAAAAATGACTCCTGAAAGTACTAGGACATCTTCCTGAAAGGGATAGCTAAACCGAGAAACAAGATCCCTACTGATTGCCACACAGAATGTGATGAAAACAATATTCAAGCTAAAATCAAAAGAAATACAAACACAGCAAAACAATAAATGTAGACACTGTAGACAAAAAGATGAAACGGTAGACCATATAATAAGTGAATTTGCATAAGAAGAATGCAAAAACAAGCACAGTTGAATTGGAGATGCACCCTACTAGGAACTATGCACACCTGCACTTTGAACACAGTTAAATGGTACGGACATGAACTGGAGACACTCTTGAAAAATGAAAAGCACAAAATACTTTAGGACATGGAATAGAAACAAACTTATCCAAATAAGGAGACCAGATGGGATAATAGTTAACGAAAAGGAAAAATTGTGCCAAATCGTAGATTTTGCCATTCTAGCAGTTCATAGAGTGAAGATGAAAGAGAAAACACTAGGGGAAATTGCAATCAACGTAAAATTGAAACCATATAATATACACATTAAGGAAAATCTTGGAATGTGGAACTCAACCCACATAACCAACAAACGCTAGCCAGCCACAGCTAAATAGAAATATAAAGACTAAAATTAGAAGGAACATTACACAAGCTGAAAAGAAGCAATTTTGCCTTCTTCGTTGCCTCCGTAACATTCAAAGGTCCGAATCAGCAAACATCAACAAAAAGTACCAGAAATCCCATCAACAGATATATACCCCTAAAATACATGCGCATATTGTGGTATAAAAACCTAATTTTCATTAGTCCCAATTGTAACTCTAAATCTGAGCTAAAAGATGCCGGGATCCAAGTTGTGACACTGATTTTGTCAGCATCATTTCATAATTTATAGATGGAGAATACTGATCTTGGATGCAGTTTCCTCATAATTTAGACGGTGATCTTGAAGATGCCGGGATCAAGATTGATACACTAAATTCAACTTCACATTGTGTTAATAATCTATGCCTGCACTTCAAAGAGCATTCCAGTTAGAATTCTTTCTAGAAACATATCAGGCACTTACGAGAGGTACCACAGGATGGTTGTCAACATCCTAATTGAAAGTGGTTTTGTGAAACGAACTGAATTCGAACTTAGAACGCCCAAATCGTCAGTCTGTGCCATTAACAACTTGATCACTGTCACCTCCCATGCTGGTAAACTGATTTGATCATCTTCCACCTAAACTCAGATACGATTGAAAACACTAAGTTATAGCAAGTTTTGTTGTACACATAGAACACTGGAATGGATAAAGTAGTCGATATCTTTATAAACAAGTAAAAACAATAACTTCTTACCCTGTCCTTTAATTTATATGATTGAAATAGAAATTAATAAAGAAATATTTAAATAATTTATCTGATTGAAATAGAAATTAATTAAGAAATATTTAAATAATTTATCTGATTGAAATAGAAATTAATTAAGAAATATTTAAATAATTTATCTGATTGAAATAGAAATTAATTAAGCAATATTTAAATAATTTATCTGATTGAAATAGAAATTAATAAAGAAATATTTAAATAATTTATCTGATTGAAATAGAAATTAATTAAGAAATATTTAAATAATTTATCTGATTGAAACAGAAATTAATTAAGCAATATTTAAATAATTTATCTGATTGAAATAGAAATTAATTAAGAAATATTTAAATAATTTATATGATTGAAATAGAAATTAATTAAGCAATATTTAAATAATTTATCTTATTGAAATAGAAATTAATTAAGAAATATTTAAATAATATATCTGATTGAAATAGAAATAATTAAGCAATATTCAAATAATTTATCTGATTGAAATAGAAATTAATTAAGAAATATTTAAATAATTTATCTGATTGAAAAAGAAATTATTAAGCAATATTTAAATAATTTATCTGATTGAAATAGAAATTAATTAAGCAATATTTAAATAATTTAGAGTATTGAAATAGAAATAAATCAAGAAATCTTTAAATAATTTATCTGATTGAAATAGAAATTAATTCAGAAATATTTAAATAATTTATCTGATTGAAAAAGAAATTAATTAAGCAATATTTAAATAATTTATCTGATTGAAATATAAATTAATTAAGCAATATTTAAATAATTTAGATGATTGAAATAGAAATAAATCAAGAAATATTTAAATAATTTAGATGATTGAAATAGTAATTAATTAAGCAATATTTAAATAATTTATCTGATTGATATAGAAATTAATTAAGCAATATTTAAATAATTTAGATGATTGAAATAGAAATTAATTCAGAAATATTTAAATAATTTATATGATTGAAATAGAAATTAATTAAGCAATATTAAAATAATTTAGATGATTGAAATAGAAATTAATTAAGCAATATTTAAATAATTTATCTGATTGAAAAAGAAATTAATTAAGCAATATTTAAATAATGTATCTGATTGAAATAGAAATTAATTAAGAAATATTTAAATAATTTAGGTGATTGATATAGACATTAATTAAGCCATATTTAAATAATTTATCTGATTGCAATAGAAATTAATTAAGCAATATTTAAATAATTTATCTGATTGAAATAGAAATTAATTAAGCAATATTTAAATAATTTAGATGATTGAATAGAAATTAATTAAGCAATATTTAAATAATGTATCTGATTGAAAAAGAAATTAATTAAGCAATATCTAAATCATTTAGTTGATTGAAATAGAAATTAATTAAGAAATATTTAAATAATTTAGGCGATTAAAATAGAAATTAATTAAGAAATATTTAAATAATTTATCTAATTGAAATAAAAATTAATTAAGCAATATTTAAATAATTAATCTGATTGAAATAGAAATTAATTAAGAAATATTTAAATAATTTAGATGATTGAAATAGAAATTAATTAAGCAATATTTAAATAATCTATCTGATTGAAATAGAAATTAATTAAGAAATATTTAAATAATTTATCTGATTGAAATAGAAATAAATTAAGCTATATTTAAATAATCTAGATGATTGAAATAGAAATTACTTAAGCAATATTTAAATAATTTATCTGATTGAAATAGAAATTATTTAAGAACTATTTAAATAATTTGTCTGATTGAAATAGATATTAATTAAGAAATATTTAAATAACTTAGATGATTGAAATAGAAATTAATTAAGCAATATTTAAATAATTTAGGTGATTGATATAGATATTAATTAAGCAATATTTAACTAATTTATCTTATTGAAATAGAAATTTATAAAGAAATATTTAAATAATATATCTGATTGAAATAGAAATTAATTAAGCAATATTTAAATAACTTATCTGATTGAAATAGAAATTTATTGAGCAATATTAAAATACTTTATCTGATTGAAACAGAAATTAATTAAGCAATATTTAAATAATTTATCTGATTGAAACAGAAATTAATTAAGCAATATTTAAATAACTTATCTGATTGAAATAGAAATTAATTAAGCAATATTCAAATAATTTATCTGATTGAAATAGAAATTAATCAGGAAATATTTAAATAATTTATCTGATTGAACTAGAAATTATTTAAGAAATATTTAAATAATTTGTGTGATTGAAATAGAAATTAATTAAGAAATATTTAAATAATTTAGGTGATTGATATAGATATTAATTAAGCAATATTTAAATAATTTATCTTATTGAAATAGAAATTTATAAAGAAATATTTAAATAATATATCTGATTGAAATAGAAATTAATTAAGCAATATTAAAATAACTTATCTGATTGAAATAGAAATTTATTGAGCAATATTTAAATAATTTATCTGATTGAAATCGAAATTAATTAAGAAATATTTAAATAATTTATAAGATTGAAATAGAAATTAATTAAGAAATATTTAAATAATTAAGATGATTGAAATAGAAATTAATTAACCAATATTTAAATAACTTAGATTATTGAAATAGAAATAAATTGAGCAATATTTAAATAATTTAGATGATTGAAAAAGAAATTAATTAAGCAATATTTAAATAATTTAGATGATTGAAATAGAAATTGATTCAGAAATATTTAAATAATGTATCTGATTGAAATAGAAATTAATAAAGAAATATTTAAATAATTTATCTGATTGAAATAGAAATTAATTCAGAAATATTTAAATAATGTATCTGATTGAAATAGAAATTAAGAAATATTTAAATACTTTATCTGATTGAAATAGAAATCAATTAAGAAATATTTAAATAATTTATCTGATTGATATAGAAATTAATTAAGCAATATTTAAATAATTTAGATGATTTAAATAGAAATTAATCACGCAATATTTAAATAATTTATCTGATTGAAATAGAAATTAATTGAGAAATATCTAAACAATGTATCTGATTGAAATCGAAATTAATAAAGAAATATTTAAATAACTTATCTGATTGAAATATAAATTAATTAAGCAATATTTTAATAATTAATCTTATTCAAATAGAAATTAATTAAGCAATATTTAAATAATTTATCTTATTGAAATAGAAATTAATAAAGAAATATTTAAATAATATATCTGATTGAAATAGAAATTAATTAAGCAATATTTACATAACTTATCTGATTGAAATAGAGATTAATTGAGCAATATTTAAATAATTTATCTGATTGAAACAGAAATTAATTAAGCAATATTTAAATAATTTATCTGATTGAAATAGAAATTAATTAAGCAATATTTAAATAACTTATCTGATTGAAATAGAAATTACTTAAGAAATATTTAAATAATTTAGATGATTGAAATAGATATTAATTCAGAAATATTTAAATAATTTATCTGATTGAAATAGAAATTAATTGAGCAATATTTAAATAATTTATCTGATTGAAATAGAAATTAATTGAGAAATATTAAATAATTTAGATGATTGAAATAGAAATTAATTGAGCAATATACAAAGAATTTTGATGAATTAAATGGAAATTAATCGAGCAATATTTAAATAATTTATCTGATTGAAATAGAAATTAATTAAGCAATATTAAAATAACTTATCTGATTGAAATAGAAATTAATTGAGCAATATTTAAATAATTCATCTGATTGAAATAGAAATTAATTAAGAAATATTTAAAGAATATATCTGATTGAAATAGAAATTAATGAAGCAATATTCAAATAATTTAGATGATTGAAATAGAAATTAATTAAGCAATAGTTAAATAATTTATCTGATTGAAATAGAAATTAAGAAATATTTAAATAATTTATCTGATTGAAATAGAAATTAATTAGGAAATATTTAAATAATTTAGATGATTGAAATAGAAATTAATCAAGCAATATTTAAATTATTTATCTGATTGAAATAGAAATTAATTGAGCAATATTTAAATAATGTATCTGATTGAAAAAGAAATTAATTCAGAAATATTTAAATAATTGATCAGATTGAAATAGAAATTAATCAGAAATATTTAAATAATTTATCTGATTGAAATAGACATTAATGAAGCAATATTTAAATAATTTAGATGATTAAAATAGAAATTAATTAAGCAATATTTAAATAATTTAGGTGATTGAAATAGAAATTAATTAAGCAATATTTAAATAATTTATCTGATTGTAATAGAAATTAATTAAGCAATATTTAAATAATTTAGATGATTGAAATAGAAATTAATTAAGCAATATTTGAATAATTTAGATGATTGAATAGAAATTAATTAAGAAATATTGTATAAGTTAGATGATTGAAATAGAAATTAATTGAGCAATATTTAAATAATGTATCTGATTGAAAAAGAAATTAATTAAGCCATATTTTAATCATTTAGTTGATTGAAATAAAAATTAATTAAGCAATATTTAAATAATTTATCTGATTGAAATAGAAATTAATAAAGAAATATTTAAATAATTTAGATGATTTAAATAGAAATTAATTAAGCAATATTTAAATAATTTAGATGATTGAAATAGAAATTAATTAAGAAATATTTAAATAATTTAGATGATTGAAATAGAAATTAATTAAGCAATATTAAAATAATTTAGATGATTGAAATAGAAATTAATTAAGAAATATTTAAATAACTTATCTGATTGAAATACAAATTAATGAAGCAATATTTAAATAATTTATCTGATTGAAATAGAAATTAATTAAGAAATATTTACATAATTTATCTGATTGACATAGAAATTAATTAAGAAATATTTAAATCATTTATATGATTGAAAAAGAAATTAATTTAGCAATATTTAAATAATTTATCTTATTGAAATAGAAATTAATAGAGACATATTTAAATAATATATCTGATTGAAATAGAAATTAATTAAGCAATATTTAAATAATTTATCTGATTGAAATAGAAATTAATTAAGCAATATTTAAATAACTTATCTGATTGAAATAGAAATTAATTAAGCAATATTTAAATAACTTATCTGATTGAAATAGAAATTAATGAAGCAATATTCAAATAATTTATCTGATTGAAATAGAAATTAATTAAGAAATAGTTACATAATTTATCTGATTGAAATAGAAATTAATTAAGCAATATTTAAATAATTTATCTGATTGAAATAGAAATTACTTAAGCAATATTTAAATAATGTAGATGATTGAACTAGAAATTAATTAAGAAATATTTAAATAATTTAGATGATTGAAATAGAAATTAATTAAGCAATATTAAAATAATTTAGATGATTGAAATAGAAATTAATTAAGAAATATTTAAATAACTTATCTGATTGAAATAGAAATTAATGAAGAAATATTTAAATAATTTATCTGATTGAAATAGAAATTAATTAAGAAATATTTACATAATTTATCTGATTGACATAGAAATTAATTAAGAAATATTTAAATCATTTATATGATTGAAAAAGAAATTAATTTAGCAATATTTAAATAATTTATCTTATTGAAATAGAAATTAATAGAGACATATTTAAATAATATATCTGATTGAAATAGAAATTAATTAAGCAATATTTAAATAATTTATCTGATTGAAATAGAAATTAATTAAGCAATATTAAAATAACTTATCTGATTGAAATAGAAATTAATTAAGCAATATTTAAATAACTTATCTGATTGAAATAGAAATTAATGAAGCGATATTCAAATAATTTATCTGATTGAAATAGAAATTAATTAAGAAATAGTTACATAATTTATCTGATTGAAATAGAAATTACTTAAGAAATATTTAAATAATTTATCTAATTGAAATAGAAATTACTTAAGCAATATTTAAATAATGTAGATGATTGAACTAGAAATTAATTAAGAAATATTTAAATAATTTAGATGATTGAAATAGAAATTAATTGAGCAATATTTAAATAATTTAGATGATTGAAAAATAAATTTATTAAGCAATATTTAAATAATTTAGATGACTGAAATAGAAATTAATTCAGAAATATTTAAATAATTTATCTGATTGAAATAGAAATTAAGAAATATTTAAATAATTTATCTGATGGAAATAGAAATTAATTAGGAAATATTTAAATAATTTAGATGATTGAAATAGAAATTAATCAAGGAATATTACAATAATTTATCTGATTGAAATAGAAATTAATTAAGCAATATTTAAATAATTTATCTGATTGAAATAGAAATTGATTAAGAAATATTTAAATAATTTATCTGATTGAAATAGAAATTAATTAAGCAATATTTAAATAATTTATCTGATTGAAATAGAAATTGATTAAGAAATATTTAAATAATTTATCTGATTGAAATAGAAATTTATTAAGCAATATTTAAATAATTTAGATGATTGAAATAGAAATTAATTAAGCAATATTTAAATAATTTATCTGATTGAAATAGAAATTAAGAAATATTTAAATAATTTATCTGATTGCAATAGAAATTAATAAAGCAATATTTAAATAATTTAGATGATTGAAATAGAAATTAATGAAGCAATATTCAAATAATTTATCTGATTGAAATAGAAATTAATTAAGAAATATTTACATAATTTATCTGATCGAAATAGAAATTGATTAAGAAATATGTAAATAATTTATCTGATTGAAATACAAATTAATTGAGCAATATTTAAATAAGTTAGATGATTGAAATAGAAATTAATTAAGCAATATTTAAATAATTTAGATGATTGAAATAGAAATTAATCAGAAATATTTAAATAATTTATCTGATTGAAATAGAAATTAATTAAGAAATATTTAAATAATTTATCTGATTGAAATAGAAATTAATTAAGAAATATTTAAATAATTTATCTGATTGAAACAGAAATTAATTAAGCAATATTTAAATAATTTATCTGATTGAAATAGAAATTAATTAAGCAATATTAAAATAACTTATCTGATTGAAATAGAAATTAATTAAGCAATATTTAAATAACTTATCTGATTGAAATAGAAATTAATGAAGCGATATTCAAATAATTTATCTGATTGAAATAGAAATTAATTAAGAAATAGTTACATAATTTATCTGATTGAAATAGAAATTACTTAAGAAATATTTAAATAATTTATCTAATTGAAATAGAAATTACTTAAGCAATATTTAAATAATGTAGATGATTGAACTAGAAATTAATTAAGAAATATTTAAATAATTTAGATGATTGAAATAGAAATTAATTGAGCAATATTTAAATAATTTAGATGATTGAAAAATAAATTTATTAAGCAATATTTAAATAATTTAGATGACTGAAATAGAAATTAATTCAGAAATATTTAAATAATTTATCTGATTGAAATAGAAATTAAGAAATATTTAAATAATTTATCTGATGGAAATAGAAATTAATTAGGAAATATTTAAATAATTTAGATGATTGAAATAGAAATTAATCAAGGAATATTACAATAATTTATCTGATTGAAATAGAAATTAATTAAGCAATATTTAAATAATTTATCTGATTGAAATAGAAATTGATTAAGAAATATTTAAATAATTTATCTGATTGAAATAGAAATTTATTAAGCAATATTTAAATAATTTAGATGATTGAAATAGAAATTGATTAAGAAATATTTAAATAATTTATCTGATTGAAATAGAAATTTATTAAGCAATATTTAAATAATTTAGATGATTGAAATAGAAATTAATTAAGCAATATTTAAATAATTTAGATGATTGAAATAGAAATTAATGAAGCAATATTCAAATAATTTATCTGATTGAAATAGAAATTAATTAAGAAATATTTACATAATTTATCTGATCGAAATAGAAATTGATTAAGAAATATGTAAATAATTTATCTGATTGAAATACAAATTAATTGAGCAATATTTAAATAAGTTAGATGATTGAAATAGAAATTAATTAAGCAATATTTAAATAATTTAGATGATTGAAATAGAAATTAATCAGAAATATTTAAATAATTTATCTGATTGAAATAGAAATTAATTAAGAAATATTTAAATAATTTATCTGATTGAAATAGAAATTAATTAAGAAATATTTAAATAATTTATCTGATTGAAACAGAAATTAATTAAGCAATATTTAAATAATTTATCTGATTGAAATAGAAATTAATTAAGAAATATTTAAATAATTTATATGATTGAAATAGAAATTAATTAAGCAATATTTAAATAATTTATATGATTGAAATAGAAATTAATTAAGCAATATTAAAATAATTTATCTGATTGAAATAGAAATTAATTAAGCAATATTTAAATAACTTATCTGATTGAAATAGAAATTAATGAAGCAATATTCAAATAATTTATCTGATTGAAATAGAAATTAATTAAGCAATATGTAAATAATGTAGATGATTGAACTAGAACTTAATTAAGAAATATTTAAATAATTTATCTGATTGAAATAGAAATTACTTAAGCAATATTTAAATAATGTAGATGATTGAACTAGAAATTAATTAAGAAATATTTAAATAATTTATATGATTGAAATAGAAATTAATTAAGCAATATTAAAATAATTTAGATGATTGAACTAGAAATTAATTAAGAAATATTTAAATAATTTATATGATTGAAATAGAAATTAATTAAGCAATATTTAAATAACTTATCTGATTGAAATAGAAATTAATGAAGCAATATTCAAATAATTTATCTGATTGAAATAGAAATTAATTAAGCAATATGTAAATAATGTAGATGATTGAACTAGAAATTAATTAAGAAATATTTAAATAATTTATCTGATTGAAATAGAAATTACTTAAGCAATATTTAAATAATGTAGATGATTGAACTAGAAATTAATTAAGAAATATTTAAATAATTTATATGATTGAAATAGAAATTAATTAAGCAATATTAAAATAATTTAGATGATTGAACTAGAAATTAATTAAGAAATATTTAAATAATTTATCTGATTGAAATAGAAATTAATTAAGCAATATTTAAATAACTTATCTGATTGAAATAGAAATTAATGAAGCAATATTCAAATAATTTATCTGATTGAAATAGAAATTAATTAAGAAATATTTACATAATTTATCTGATTGAAATAGAAATTACTTAAGCAATATTTAAATAATGTAGATGATTGAACTAGAAATTAATTAAGAAATATTTAAATAATTTATATGATTGAAATAGAAATTAATTAAGCAATATTAAAATAATTTAGATGATTGAACTAGAAATTAATTAAGAAATATTTAAATAATTTATATGATTGAAATAGAAATTAATTAAGCAATATTAAAATAATTTAGATGATTGAAATAGAAATTAATTAAGAAATATTTAAATAACTTATCTGATTGAAATAGAAATTAATGAAGAAATATTTAAATAATTTATCTGATTGAAATAGAAATTAATTAAGAAATATTTACATAATTTATCTGATTGACATAGAAATTAATTAAGAAATATTTAAATCATTTATATGATTGAAAAAGAAATTAATTTAGCAATATTTAAATAATTTATCTTATTGAAATAGAAATTAATAGAGACATATTTAAATAATATATCTGATTGAAATAGAAATTAATTAAGCAATATTTAAATAATTTATCTGATTGAAATAGAAATTAATTAAGCAATATTTAAATAACTTATCTGCTTGAAATAGAAATTAATTAAGCAATATTTAAATAACTTATCTGATTGAAATAGAAATTAATGAAGCGATATTCAAATAATTTATCTGATTGAAATAGAAATTAATTAAGAAATAGTTACATAATTTATCTGATTGAAATAGAAATTACTTAAGAAATATTTAAATAATTTATCTAATTGAAATAGAAATTACTTAAGCAATATTTAAATAATGTAGATGATTGAACTAGAAATTAATTAAGAAATATTTAAATAATTTAGATGATTGAAATAGAAATTAATTGAGCAATATTTAAATAATTTAGATGATTGAAAAATAAATTTATTAAGCAATATTTAAATAATTTAGATGACTGAAATAGAAATTAATTCAGAAATATTTAAATAATTTATCGGATTGAAATAGAAATTAAGAAATATTTAAATAATTTATCTGATGGAAATAGAAATTAATTAGGAAATATTTAAATAATTTAGATGATTGAAATAGAAATTAATCAAGGAATATTACAATAATTTATCTGATTGAAATAGAAATTAATTAAGCAATATTTAAATAATTTATCTGATTGAAATAGAAATTGATTAAGAAATATTTAAATAATTTATCTGATTGAAATAGAAATTTATTAAGCAATATTTAAATAATTTAGATGATTGAAATAGAAATTAATGAAGCAATATTCAAATAATTTATCTGATTGAAATAGAAATTAATTAAGCAATATTTAAATAATTTATCTGATCGAAATAGAAATTGATTAAGAAATATGTAAATAATTTATCTGATTGAAATACAAATTAATTGAGCAATATTTAAATAAGTTAGATGATTGAAATAGAAATTAATTAAGCAATATTTAAATAATTTAGATGATTGAAATAGAAATTAATCAGAAATATTTAAATAATTTATCTGATTGAAATAGAAATTAATTAAGAAATATTTAAATAATTTATCTGATTGAAATAGAAATTAATTAAGAAATATTTAAATAATTTATCTGATTGAAACAGAAATTAATTAAGCAATATTTAAATAATTTATCTGATTGAAATAGAAATTAATTAAGAAATATTTAAATAATTTATATGATTGAAATAGAAATTAATTAAGCAATATTTAAATAATTTATCTTATTGCAATAGAAATTTATTAAGAAATATTTAAATAATATATCTGATTGAAATAGAAATAATTAAGCAATATTCAAATAATTTATCTGATTGAAATAGAAATTAATTAAGAAATATTTAAATAATTTATCTGATTGAAAAAGAAATTAATTAAGCAATATTTAAATAATTTATCTGATTGAAATAGAAATTAATTAAGCAATATTTAAATAATTTAGAGTATTGAAATAGAAATAAATCAAGAAATCTTTAAATAATTTATCTGATTGAAATAGAAATTAATTCAGAAATATTTAAATAATTTATCTGATTGAAAAAGAAATTAATTAAGCAATATTTAAATAATTTAGATGATTGAAATAGAAATTAATTAGGAAATATTTAAATAATTTAGATGATTGAAATAGAAATTAATCAAGGAATATTTAAATAATTTATCTGATTGAAATAGAAATTAATTAAGCAATATTTAAATAATTTATCTGATTGAAATAGAAATTGATTAAGAAATATTTAAATAATTTATCTGATTGAAATAGAAATTAATTAAGCAATATTTAAATAATTTAGATGATTGAAATAGAAATAAATCAAGAAATATTTAAATAATTTAGATGATTGAAATAGAAATTAATTCAGAAATATTTAAATAATTTATATGATTGAAATAGAAATTAATTAAGCAATATTTAAATAATTTAGGTGATTGATATAGACATTAATTAAGCCATATTTAAATAATTTATCTGATTGCAATAGAAATTAATTAAGCAATATTTAAATAATTTATCTGATTGAAATAGAAATTAATTAAGCAATATTTAAATAATTTAGATGATTGAATAGAAATTAATTAAGCAATATTTAAATAATTTATCTGATTGAAAAAGAAATTAATTAAGCAATATCTAAATCATTTAGTTGATTGAAATAGAAATTAATTAAGAAATATTTAAATAATTTAGGCGATTAAAATAGAAATTAATTAAGAAATATTTAAATAATTTATCTAATTGAAATAAACATTAATTAAGCAATATTTAAATAATTAATCTGATTGAAATAGAAATTAATTAAGAAATATTTAAATAATTTAGATGATTGAAATAGAAATTGATTAAGCAATATTTAAATAATCTATCTGATTGAAATAGAAATTAATTAAGAAATATTTAAATAATTTATCTGATTGAAATAGAAATAAATTAAGCTATATTTAAATAATCTAGATGATTGAAATAGAAATTACTTAAGCAATATTTAAATAATTTATCTGATTGAAATAGAAATTATTTAAGAACTATTTAAATAATTTGTCTGATTGAAATAGATATTAATTAAGAAATATTTAAATAACTTAGATGATTGAAATAGAAATTAATTAAGCAATATTTAAATAATTTAGGTGATTGATATAGATATTAATTAAGCAATATTTAACTAATTTATCTTATTGAAATAGAAATTTATAAAGAAATATTTAAATAATATATCTGATTGAAATAGAAATTAATTAAGCAATATTTAAATAACTTATCTGATTGAAATAGAAATTTATTGAGCAATATTAAAATACTGTATCTGATTGAAACAGAAATTAATTAAGCAATATTTAAATAATTTATCTGATTGAAACAGAAATTAATTAAGCAATATTTAAATAACTTATCTGATTGAAATAGAAATTAATTAAGCAATATTCAAATAATTTATCTGATTGAAATAGAAATTAATCAGGAAATATTTAAATAATTTATCTGATTGAACTAGAAATTATTTAAGAAATATTTAAATAATTTGTGTGATTGAAATAGAAATTAATTAAGAAATATTAAAATAATTTAGGTGATTGATATAGATATTAATTAAGCAATATTTAAATAATTTATCTTATTGAAATAGAAATTTATAAAGAAATATTTAAATAATATATCTGATTGAAATAGAAATTAATTAAGCAATTTTAAAATAACTTATCTGATTGAAATAGAAATTTATTGAGCAATATTAAAATAATTTATCTGATTGAAATAGAAATTAATTTAGCAATATTCAAATAATTTATCTGATTGAAATAGAAATTAATTAAAAAATATTTAAATAATTTATCTGATTGAAATCGAAATTAATTAAGAAATATTTAAATAATTCATAAGATTGAAATAGAAATTAATTAAGAAATATTTAAATAATTAAGATGATTGAAATAGAAATTAATTAACCAATATTTAAATAACTTAGATGATTGAAATAGAAATTAATTGAGCAATATTAAAATAATTTATCTGATTGAAATAGAAATTAATTGAGCAATATTTAAATAATTTATCTGATTGAAAAAGAAATTAATTAAGCAATATTTAAATAATTTAGATGATTGAAATAGAAATTGATTCAGAAATATTTAAATAATGTATCTGATTGAAATAGAAATTAATAAAGAAATATTTAAATAATTTATCTGATTGAAATAAAAATTAATTCAGAAATATTTAAATAATTTATCTGATTGAAATAGAAATTAAGAAATATTTAAATACTTTATCTGATTGAAATAGAAATCAATTAAGAAATATTTAAATAATTTATCTGATTGATATAGAAATTAATTAAGCAATATTTAAATAATTTAGATGATTTAAATAGAAATTAATCAAGCAATATTTAAATAATTTATCTGATTGAAATAGAAATTAATTAAGAAATATCTAAACAATGTATCTGATTGAAATCGAAATTAATAAAGAAATATTTAAATAACTTATCTGATTGAAATATAAATTAATTAAGCAATATTTTAATAATTTATCTTATTCAAATAGAAATTAATTAAGCAATATTTAAATAATTTATCTTATTGAAATAGAAATTAATAAAGAAATATTTAAATAATATATCTGATTGAAATAGAAATTAATTAAGCAATATTTAAATAACTTATCTGATTGAAATAGAGATTAATTGAGCAATATTTAAATAATTTATCTGATTGAAACAGAAATTAATTAAGCAATATTTAAATAATTTATCTGATTGAAATAGAAATTAATTAAGCAATATTTGAATAATTTAGATGATTGAATAGAAATTAATTAAGAAATATTGTATAATTTAGATGATTGAAATAGAAATTAATTTAGCAATATTTAAATAATGTATCTGATTGAAAAAGAAATTAATTAAGCCATATTTTAATAATTTAGTTGATTGAAATAAAAATTAATTAAGCAATATTTAAATAATTTATCTGATTGAAATAGAAATTAATTAAGAAATATATAAATAATTTAGATGATTTAAATAGAAATTAATAAAGCAATATTTAAATAATTTAGATGATTGAAATAGAAATTAATTAGGAAATATTTAAATAATTTAGATGATTGAAATAGAAATTAATTAAGCAATATTAAAATAATTTAGATGATTGAAATAGAAATTAATTAAGAAATATTTAAATAACTTATCTGATTGAAATAGAAATTAATGAAGCAATATTTAAATAATTTATCTGATTGAAATAGAAATTAATCAGGAAATATTTAAATAATTTATCTGATTGAACTAGAAATTATTTAAGAAATATTTAAATAATTTGTGTGATTGAAATAGAAATTAATTAAGAAATATTAAAATAATTTAGGTGATTGATATAGATATTAATTAAGCAATATTTAAATAATTTATCTTATTGAAATAGAAATTTATAAAGAAATATTTAAATAATATATCTGATTGAAATAGAAATTAATTAAGCAATTTTAAAATAACTTATCTGATTGAAATAGAAATTTATTGAGCAATATTAAAATAATTTATCTGATTGAAATAGAAATTAATTTAGCAATATTCAAATAATTTATCTGATTGAAATAGAAATTAATTAAAAAATATTTAAATAATTTATCTGATTGAAATCGAAATTAATTAAGAAATATTTAAATAATTCATAAGATTGAAATAGAAATTAATTAAGAAATATTTAAATAATTAAGATGATTGAAATAGAAATTAATTAACCAATATTTAAATAACTTAGATGATTGAAATAGAAATTAATTGAGCAATATTAAAATAATTTATCTGATTGAAATAGAAATTAATTGAGCAATATTTAAATAATTTATCTGATTGAAAAAGAAATTAATTAAGCAATATTTAAATAATTTAGATGATTGAAATAGAAATTGATTCAGAAATATTTAAATAATGTATCTGATTGAAATAGAAATTAATAAAGAAATATTTAAATAATTTATCTGATTGAAATAAAAATTAATTCAGAAATATTTAAATAATTTATCTGATTGAAATAGAAATTAAGAAATATTTAAATACTTTATCTGATTGAAATAGAAATCAATTAAGAAATATTTAAATAATTTATCTGATTGATATAGAAATTAATTAAGCAATATTTAAATAATTTAGATGATTTAAATAGAAATTAATCAAGCAATATTTAAATAATTTATCTGATTGAAATAGAAATTAATTAAGAAATATCTAAACAATGTATCTGATTGAAATCGAAATTAATAAAGAAATATTTAAATAACTTATCTGATTGAAATATAAATTAATTAAGCAATATTTTAATAATTTATCTTATTCAAATAGAAATAAATTAAGCAATATTTAAATAATTTATCTTATTGAAATAGAAATTAATAAAGAAATATTTAAATAATATATCTGATTGAAATAGAAATTAATTAAGCAATATTTAAATAACTTATCTGATTGAAATAGAGATTAATTGAGCAATATTTAAATAATTTATCTGATTGAAACAGAAATTAATTAAGCAATATTTAAATAATTTATCTGATTGAAATAGAAATTAATTAAGCAATATTTGAATAATTTAGATGATTGAATAGAAATTAATTAAGAAATATTGTATAATTTAGATGATTGAAATAGAAATTAATTTAGCAATATTTAAATAATGTATCTGATTGAAAAAGAAATTAATTAAGCCATATTTTAATAATTTAGTTGATTGAAATAAAAATTAATTAAGCAATATTTAAATAATTTATCTGATTGAAATAGAAATTAATTAAGAAATATATAAATAATTTAGATGATTTAAATAGAAATTAATAAAGCAATATTTAAATAATTTAGATGATTGAAATAGAAATTAATTAGGAAATATTTAAATAATTTAGATGATTGAAATAGAAATTAATTAAGCAATATTAAAATAATTTAGATGATTGAAATAGAAATTAATTAAGAAATATTTAAATAACTTATCTGATTGAAATAGAAATTAATGAAGCAATATTTAAATAATTTATCTGATTGAAATAGAAATTAATTAAGAAATATTTACATAATTTATCTGATTGACATAGAAATTAATCAGGAAATATTTAAATCATTTATATGATTGAAAAAGAAATTAATTTAGCAATATTTAAATAATTTATCTTATTGAAATAGAAATTAATAGAGACATATTTAAATAATATATCTGATTGAAATAGAAATTAATTAAGCAATATTTAAATAATTTATCTGATTGAAATAGAAATTAATTAAGCAATATTTAAATAACTTATCTGATTGAAATAGAAATTAATTAAGCAATATTTAAATAACTTATCTGATTGAAATAGAAATTAATGAAGCAATATTCAAATAATTTATCTGATTGAAATAGAAATTAATTAAGAAATAGTTACATAATTTATCTGATTGAAATAGAAATAACTTAAGCAATATTTAAATAATGTAGATGATTGAACTAGAAATTAATTAAGAAATATTTAAATAATTTAGATGATTGAAATAGAAATTAATTGAGCAATATTTAAATAATTGAGATGATTGAAAAATAAATTTATTAAGCAATATTTAAATAATTTAGATGACTGAAATAGAAATTAATTCAGAAATATTTAAATAATTTATCTGATTGAAATAGAAATTAAGAAATATTTAAATAATTTATCTGATGGAAATAGAAATTAATTAGGAAATATTTAAATAATTTAGATGATTGAAATAGAAATTAATCAAGGAATATTTAAATAATTTAACTGATTGAAATAGAAATTAATTAAGCAATATTTAAATAATTTATCTGATTGAAATAGAAATTGATTAAGAAATATTTAAATAATTTATCTGATTGAAATAGAAATTTATTAAGCAATATTTAAATAATTTAGATGATTGAAATAGAAATTAATGAAGCAATATTCAAATAATTTATCTGATTGAAATAGAAATTAATTAAGAAATATTTACATAATTTATCTGATTGAAATAGAAATTAATTAAGCAATATTTAAATAATTTATCTGATCGAAATAGAAATTGATTAAGAAATATGTAAATACTTTATCTGATTGAAATACAAATTAATTGAGCAATATTTAAATAAGTTAGATGATTGAAATAGAAATTAATTAAGCAATATTTAAATAATTTAGATGATTGAAATAGAAATTAATCAGAAATATTTTAATAATTTATCTGATTGAAATAGAAATTTAGAAATATGTAAATAATTTATCTGATTGAAATAGAAATTAATTAAGCAATATTTTAATAATTTAGATGATTGAAATAGAAATTAATTAAGAAATATTTAAATAATTTATCTGATTGAAATAGAAATAAATTAAGCAATATTTAAATTATTTAGATGATTGAAATAGAAATTAATTAAGAAATATGTAAATAATTTATCTGATTGAAATAGAAATTATTTAAGAAATATTTAAATAATTTATCTGATTGAAATAGAAATTAATTAAGAAATATTTAAATAACTTAGATTATTGAAATAGAAATTAATTAAGCAATATTTAAATAATTTAGGTGATTGATATAGAAATTAATTAAGCAATATGTAAATAATTTATCTGATTGCAATAGAAATTAATAAAGCAATAGTTAAATAATTTAGATGATTGAAATAGAAATTAATTAAGCAATATTTAAATAATTTATCTGATTGAAATAGAAATTAACTAAGAAATATTTAAATAATGTATCTGATTGAAATAGAAATTAATTAAGCAATATTTAAATAACTTATCTGATTGAACTAGAAATTAATTAAGAAATATTTAAATAATTTAGATGATTGAAATAGAAATTAATTGAGCAATATTTAAATAATTTAGATGATTGAAAAATAAATTTATTAAGCAATATTTAAATAATTTAGATGACTGAAATAGAAATTAATTCAGAAATATTTAAATAATTTATCTGATTGAAATAGAAATTAAGAAATATTTAAATAATATATCTGATTGAAATAGAAATTAATTAGGAAATATTTAAATAATTTAGATGATTGAAATAGAAATTAATCAAGGAATATTTAAATAATTTATCTGATTGAAATAGAAATTAATTAAGCAATATTTAAATAATTTATCTGATTGAAATAGAAATTGATTAGAAAATATTTAAATAATTTATCTGATTGAAATAGAAATTTATTAAGCAATATTTAAATAATTTAGATGATTGAAATAGAAATTAATGAAGCAATATTCAAATAATTTATCTGATTGAAATAGAAATTAATTAAGAAATATTTACATAATTTATCTGATTGAAATAGAAATTAATTAAGCAATATTTAAATAATTTATCTGATCGAAATAGAAATTGATTAAGAAATATGTAAATAATTTATCTGATTGAAATACAAATTAATTGAGCAATATTTAAATAAGTTAGATGATTGAAATAGAAATTAATTAAGCAATATTTAAATAATTTAGATGATTGAAATAGAAATTAATCAGAAATATTTTAATAATTTATCTGATTGAAATAGAAATTTAGAAATATTTAAATAATTTATCTGATTGAAATAGAAATTAATTAAGCAATATTTTAATAATTTAGATGATTGAAATAGAAATTAATTAAGAAATATTTAAATAATTTATCTGATTGAAATAGAAATAAATTAAGCAATATTTAAATAATTTAGATGATTGAAATAGAAATTAATTAAGAAATATGTAAATAATTTATCTGATTGAAATAGAAATTATTTAAGAAATATTTAAATAATTTATCTGATTGAAATAGAAATTAATTAAGAAATATTTAAATAACTTAGATTATTGAAATAGAAATTAATTAAGCAATATTTAAATAATTTAGGTGATTGATATAGAAATTAATTAAGCAATATGTAAATAATTTATCTGATTGCAATAGAAATTAATAAAGCAATAGTTAAATAATTTAGATGATTGAAATAGAAATTAATTAAGCTATATTTAAATAATTTATCTGATTGAAATAGAAATTAACTAAAAAATATTTAAATAATGTATCTGATTGACATAGAAATTAATTAAGCAATATTTAAATAACTTATCTGATTGAACTAGAAATTAATTAAGAAATATTTAAATAATTTAGATGATTGAAATAGAAATTAATTGAGCAATATTTAAATAATTTAGTTGATTGAAAAATAAATTTATTAAGCAATATTTAAATAATTTAGATGACTGAAATAGAAATTAATTCAGAAATATTTAAATAATTTATCTGATTGAAATAGAAATTAAGAAATATTTAAATAATTTATCTGATGGAAATAGAAATTAATTAGGAAATATTTAAATAATTTAGATGATTGAAATAGAAATTAATCAAGGAATATTTAAATAATTTATCTGATTGAAATAGAAATTAATTAAGCAATATTTAAATAATTTATCTGATTGAAATAGAAATTGATTAAGAAGTATTTAAATAATTTATCTGATTGAAATAGAAATTTATTAAGCAATATTTAAATAATTTAGATGATTGAAATAGAAATTAATGAAGCAATATTCAAATAATTTATCTGATTGAAATAGAAATTAATTAAGAAATATTTACATAATTTATCTGATTGAAATAGAAATTAATTAAGCAATATTTATAATAATTTATCTGATCGAAATAGAAATTGATTAAGAAATATGTAAATAATTTATCTGATTGAAATACAAATTAATTGAGCAATATTTAAATAAGTTAGATGATTGAAATAGAAATTAATTAAGCAGAATTTAAATAATTTAGATGATTGAAATAGAAATTAATCAGAAATATTTTAATAATTTATCTTATTGAAATAGAAATTTAGAAATATTTAAATAATTTATCTGATTGAAATAGAAATTAATTAAGCAATATTTTAATAATTTAGATGATTGAAATAGAAATTAATTAAGAAATATTTAAATAATTTATCTTATTGAAATAGAAATAAATTAAGCAATATTTAAATAATTTAGATGATTGAAATAGAAATTAATTAAGAAATATGTAAATAATTTATCTGATTGAAATAGAACTTATTTAAGAAATATTTAAATAATTTATCTGATTGAAATAGAAATTAATTAAGAAATATTTAAATAACTTAGATTATTGAAATAGAAATTAATTAAGCAATATGTAAATAATTTATCTGATTGAAATAGAAATTAAATAAGCAATATTTAAATAATTTATCTGATTGAAATAGAAATTAATAAAGAAATATTTAAATAATATATCTGATTGAAATAGAAATTAATTAAGCAATATTTAAATAATATATCTGATTGAAAAAGAAATTATTTAAGAAATATTTAAATAATTTGTATTATTGAAATAGAAATTAATTAAGAAATATTCAAATAATTTATCTGATTGAAATAGAAATTAATTAAGAAATATTTAAATAACTTAGATTATTGAAATAGAAATTAATTAAGCAATATTTAAATAATTTAGGTGATTGATATAGAAATTAATTAAGCAATATGTAAATAATTTATCTGATTGCAATAGAAATTAATAAAGCAATAGTTAAATAATTTAGATGATTGAAATAGAAATTAATTAAGCAATATTTAAATAATTTATCTGATTGAAATAGAAATTAACTAAGAAATATGTAAATAATGTATCTGATTGAAATAGATATTAATTAAGCAATATTTAAATAACTTATCTGATTGAAATAGAAATTAATTAAGAAATATTTAAATAATTTCTCTGATTGAAAAAGAAATTAATTAACAAATATTTAAATAACTTAGATGATTGAAATAGAAATTAATTAAGCAATATGTAAATAATTTATCTGATTGAAATAGAAATAAAATAAGCAATATTTAAATAATTTATCTGATTGAAATAGAAATTAATAAAGAAATATTTAAATAATATATCTGATTGAAATAGAAATTTATTAAGCAATATTTAAATAATATATCTGATTGAAATAGAAATTATTTAAGAAATATTTAAATAATTTGTCTGATTGAAATAGAAATTAATTAAGAAATATTCAAATAATTTAGATGATTGAAATAGAAATTAATTGAGCAATATTTAAATAATTTAGATGATTGAAATAGAAATTAATTTAGCAATATTTAAATAATTTATCTGATTGAAATAGAAATTAATTAAGCAATATTTTAATAATTTAGATGATTGAAATAGAAATTAATCAGAAATATTTAAATAATTTATCTGATTGAAATAGAAATTAATGAAGCAATATTTAAATAATTTAGATGATTGAAATAGAAATTAATTGAGCAATATTTAAATAATTAAGATGAGTGAAATAAAAATTAATTAAGCAATATTTAAATAATTTAGATGATTGAATAGAAATTAATTGAGCAATATGTAAATAATGTATCTGATTAAAAAAGAAATTAATTAAGCAATATCTAAATCATTTAGTTGATTGAAACAGAAATTAATTAAGCAATATTTAAATAATTTAGGCGATTAAAATAGAAATTAATTAAGAAATATTTAAATAAGTTATCTGATTGAAATAGAAATTAATTAAGCAATATTTAAATAATTTATCGGATTGAAATAGAAATTAATTTAGAAATATTTAAATAATTAATCTGATTGAAATAGAAATTAATTAAGAAATATTTAAATAATTTATCTGATTGAAATAGAAATTAATTAAGAAATATTTAAATAATTTATCTGATTGAAATAGAAATTATTTAAGAAATATTTAAATAATTTGTCTGATTGAAATAGAAATTAATTAAGAAATATTCAAATAACTTAGATGATTGAAATAGAAATTAATTAAGCAATATTTAAATAATTTAGGTGATTGATATAGAAATTAATGAAGCAATATTCAAATAATTTATCTTATTGAAATAGAAATATGTGAAGACATATTTAAATAATATATCCGATGTAAATAGAAATTAATTAAGCAATATTTAAATAATTTATCTGATTGAAATAGAAATTAATTAAGTTATATTTAAATAACTTATCTGATTGAAATAGAAATTTATTAAGCAATATTCAAATAATTTATCTGATTGAAATAGAAATTAATTAAGAAATATTTAAATAATTTATCTGATGTAAATAGAAATTAATTAAGCAATATTTAAATAATTTATCTGATTGAAATAGAAATTAATTAAGAAATATTTAAATAATTTATCTGATTGAAATAGAAATTAATTAAGAAATATTTTAATAATTTATCTGATTGAAATAGAAATTAATTTAGCAATATTTAATACAATTAGATAATTGAAATAGATATGGATTGAGCAATATTTAAATAATTTAGATGATTGAAATAGAAATTAATTGAGCAATATTTAAATAATTTAGATGATTGAAATAGAAAGTAATTCAGAAATATTTAAATAATTTATCTGATTGAAATAGAAATTAATTCAGAAATATTTAAATAATTTATCTGATTGAAATAGAAATTAAGAAATATTTTAATAATGTATCTGATTGAAATAGAAATTAATTAGGAAATATTTAAATAATTTAGATGATTGAAAAAGAAATTAATTAAGCAATATTTAAATAATTTATCTAATTGTAATAAAAATTAATTAAGAAATATTACAATAATTTATCTGATTGAAATAGAAATTAATTAAGCAATATTAGAATAATTTATCTAATGGAAATAGAAATTAATTAAGAAATATTTAAATAATTTATCTGATTGAAATAGAAATTAATTAAGCAATATTTTAATAATTTAGATGATTGAAATAGAAATTAATTAAGAAATATTTAAATAATTTATCTGATTGAAATAGAAATAAATTAAGCAATATTTAAATAATTTAGATGATTGAAATAGAAATTAATTAAGCAATATTTAATAATTTATCTGATTGAAATAGAAATTATTTAAGAAATATTTAAATAATTTATCTGATTGAAATAGAAATTAATTAAGAAATATTTAAATAACTTAGATTATTGAAATAGAAATTAATTAAGCAATATTTAAATAATTTAGGTGATTGATATAGAAATTAATTAAGCAATATGTAAATAATTTATCTGATTGCAATAGAAATTAATACAGCAATAGTTAAATAATTTAGATGATTGAAATAGAAATTAATTAAGCAATATTTAAATAATGTATCTGATTGAAATAGAAATTAACTAAGAAATATTTAAATAATGTATCTGATTGAAATAGAAATTAATTAAGCAATATTTAAATAACTTATCTGATTGAAATAGAAATTAATTAAGAAATATTTAAATAATTTATCGGATTGAAACAGAAATTAATTAACAAATATTTAAATAACTTAGATGATTGAAATAGAAATTAATTAAGCAATATGTAAATCATTTATCTGATTGAAATAGAAATTAAATAAGCAATATTTAAATAATTTATCTGATTGAAATAGAAATTAATAAAGAAATATTTAAATAATATATCTGATTGAAATAGAAATTAATTAAGCAATATTTAAATAATATATCTGATTGAAAAAGAAATTATTTAAGAAATATTTAAATAATTTGTCTGATTGAAATAGAAATTAATTAAGAAATATTCAAATAATTTAGATGATTGAAATAGAAATTAATTAAGAAATATTTAAATAACTTAGATTATTGAAATAGAAATTAATTAAGCAATATTTAAATAATTTAGGTGATTGATATAGAAATTAATTAAGCAATATGTAAATAATTTATCTGATTGCAATAGAAATTAATAAAGCAATAGTTAAATAATTTAGATGATTGAAATAGAAATTTATTAAGCAATATTTAAATAATTTATCTGATTGAAATAGAAATTAACTAAGAAATATGTAAATAATGTATCTGATTGAAATAGAAATTAATTAAGCAATATTTAAATAACTTATCTGATTGAAATAGAAATTAATTAAGAAATATTTAAATAATTTCTCTGATTGAAAAAGAAATTAATTAACAAATATTTAAATAACTTAGATGATTGAAATAGACATTAATTAAGCAATATGTAAATAATTTATCTGATTGAAATAGAAATTAAATAAGCAATATTTAAATAATTTATCTGATTGAAATAGAAATTAATAAAGAAATATTTAAATAATATATCTGATTGAAATAGAAATTAATTAAGCAATATTTAAATAATATATCTGATTGAAATAGAAATTATTTAAGACATATTTAAATAATTTGTCTGATTGAAATAGAAATTAATTAAGAAATATTCAAATAATTTAGATGATTGAAATAGAAATTAATTGAGCAATATTTAAATAATTTAGATGATTGAAATAGAAATTAATTGAGCAATATTTAAATAATTTATCTGATTGAAATAGAAATTAATTAAGCAATATTTTAATAATTTAGATGATTGAAATAGAAATCAATCAGAAATATTTAAATAATTTATCTGATTGAAATAGAAATTAATGAAGCAATATTTAAATAATTTAGATGATTGAAATAGAAATTAATTGAGCAATATTTAAATAATTAAGATGAGTGAAATAGAAATTAATTAAGCAATATTTAAATAATTTAGATGATTGAATAGAAATTAATTGAGCAATATGTAAATAATGTATCGGATTAAAAAAGAAATTAATTAAGCAATATCTAAATCATTTTGTTGATTGAAACAGAAATTAATTAAGCAATATTTAAATAATTTAGGCGATTAAAATAGAAATTAATTAAGAAATATTTAAATAATTTATCTGATTGAAATAGAAATTAATTAAGCAATATTTAAATAACTTATCTGATTGAAATAGAAATTAATTAAGCAATATTTAAATAATTTATCGGATTGAAATAGAAATTAATAAAGAAATATTTAAATAATTTGTCTGATTGAAATAGAAATTAATTAAGAAATATTCAAATAACTTAGATGATTGAAATAGAAATTAATTAAGCAATATTTAAATAATTTAGGTGATTGATATAGAAATTAATTAAGCAATATTAAAATAATTTATCTTATTGAAATAGAAATATGTGAAGACATATTTAAATAATATATCTGATGTAAATAGAAATTAATTAAGCAATATTTAAATAATTTATCTGATTGAAATAGAAATTAATTAAGCAATATTTAAATAACTTATCTGATTGAAATAGAAATTTATTAAGCAATATTCAAATAATTTATCTGATTGAAATAGAAATTAATTAAGAAATATTTAAATAATTTATCTGATGTAAATAGAATATAATTAAGCAATATTTAAATAATTTATCTGATTGAAATAGAAATTAATTAAGAAATATTTAAATAATTTATCTGATTGAAATAGAAATTAATTAAGAAATATTTTAATAATTTATCTGATTGAAATAGAAATTAATTTAGCAATATTTAATTAAATTAGATAATTGAAATAGATATGGATTGAGCAATATTTAAATAATTTAGATGATTGAAATAGAAATTAATTGAGCAATATTTAAATAATTTAGATGATTGAAATAGAAAGTAATTCAGAAATATTTAAATAATTTATCTGATTGAAATAGAAATTAATTCAGAAATATTTAAATAATTTATCTGATTGAAATAGAAATTAAGAAATATTTAAATAATGTATCTGATTGAAATAGAAATTAATTAGGAAATATTTAAATAATTTAGATGATTGAAATAGAAATTAATTAAGCAATATTTAAATAATTTATCTAATTGTAATAAAAATTAATTAAGAAATATTTAAATAATTTATCTGATTGAAATAGAAATTAATTAAGCAATATTTGAATAATTTATCTAATTGAAATAGAAATTAATTAAGAAATATTTAAATAATTTATCTGATTGAAATAGAAATTAATTAAGAAATATTTAAATAATTTAGATGATTGATATAGAAATTAATTAATAAATATATAAATAATTTACATGATTGAAATAGGAATTAATTAAGCAATATTTAAATAATTTAGGTTATTGATATAGAAATTAATTAAGCAATATTTTAATAATTTATCTATTGTAATAGAAATTAATTAAGCAATATTTAAATAATTTAGATGATTGAAATAGAAATTAATTAAGAAATATCTAAATAATGTATCTGATTGAAATAGAAATTAATAAAGAAATATTAAAATAACTTATCTGATTGAAATATAAATTAATTAAGCAATATTTAAATAACTTATCTGATTGAAATAGAAATTAATTGAGCAATATTTAAATAATTTATCTGATTGAAAAAGAAATTAATTAAGCAATATGTAAATAATTCATATCATTGAAATAGAAATTCCTTAAGCAATATTTAAATAATTTAGATGATTGAAATAAAAATTAATTGAGCAATATTTAAATAATTTAGATGATTGAAATAGAAATTAATTAAGAAATATTCAAATAATTTAGATCATTGAAATAGAAATTAATAAAGAAATATTTAAATAATTTGGATGATTGAAATAGAAATTAATTAAGCAATATTTAAATAATTTAGATGATTGAAATAGAAATTAATTAAGAAATATTTACATAATGTATCTGATTGAAATAGAAATTAATTAAGAAATATTTAAATAATTTATATGATTGAAAAATAAATTAATTAAGCAATATTTAAATAATTAATCTTATTGAAATAGAAATTAATAGAGAAATATTTAAATAATATATCTGATTGAAATAGAAAATAATTAAGCTATATTTAAATAATTTATCTGATTGTAATGGAAATTAATTAAGCAATATTTAAATAACTTATATGATTGAAATAGAAATTACTTAAGCAATATTTAAATAACTTATCTGATTGAAATAGAAATTAATGAAGCAATATTCAAATAATTTATCTGATTGAAATAGAAATTTATTAAGCAATATTTAAATAATTTATCTGATTGAAATAGAAAGTACTGAAGCAATATTTAAATAATTTAGATGATTGAAATAGAAATTAATTGAGCAATATTTAAATAGTTTAGATGATTGAAATAGAAATTAATTGAGCAATATTTAAATAATTTAGATGATTGAAATGGAAATTAATTAAGCAATATTTAAATAATTTAGATGATTGAAATAGAAATTAATTCAGAAATGTTTAAATAATTTATCTGATTGAAATAGAAATTAAGAAATATTTAAATAATTTTTCTGATTGAAATAGAAATTAATTAGGAAATATTTAAATAATTTAGATGATTGAAATAGAAATTAATCAAGAAATATTTAAATAATTTAGATGATTGAAATAGAAATTAATTAAGAAATATTTAAATAATTTATCTGATTTAAATAGAAATTAAGAAATATTTAAATAATTTATCTGATTGAAATAGAAATTAATTAAGCAATAGTTAAATAATTTATCTGATTGAAATAGAAATTAATAAAGAAATATTTAAATAATATATCTGATTGAAATAGAAATTAATTAAGCAATATTTAAATTACTCATCTGATTGAAATAGAAATTAATTAAGCAATATTTAAATAATTTATCTGATTAAATAGAAATGTATTAAGAAATATTTAAATAATGTAGATGATTGAAATAGAAATTTATTGAGCAATATTTAAATAATTTAGATGATTGAAATAGAAATTAATTGAGCAATATTTAAATAATTTAGATGATTGAAAAAGAAATTAATTAAGCAATATTTAAATAATTTATCTTATTGAAATAGAAATTAACTAAGAAATATTTAAATAATGTATCTGATTGAAATAGAAATTAATAAAGAAATATTTAAATAATATATCTGATTGAAATAGAAATTAATTAAGTAATATTTAAATTACTTATCTGATTGAAATAGAAATTTATTAAGAAATATTTAAATAATTTAGATGATTGAAATAGAAATTAATTGAGCAATATTTAAATAATTTAGATGATTGAAATAGAAATTAATTAAGCAATATTTAAATAATTTATCTGATTGAAATAGAAATTAAGAAATATTTAAATAATTTATCTGATTGAAATAGAAATTAATTAGGAAATATTTAAATAATTTAGATGATTGAAATAGAAATTAATCAAGCAATATTTAAATAATTTAGATGATTGAAATAGAAATTAATTAAGCAATATTTAAATAATTTATCTGATTGAAATAGAAATTAATAAAGAAATATTATAATAATATATCTGATTGAAATAGAAATTTATTAAGCAATATTTAAATTACTTATCTGATTGAAATAGAAATTAATTAAGCAATATTTAAATAATTTAGATGATTGAAATAGAAATGTATTAAGAAATATTTAAATAATGTAGATGATTGAAATAGAAATTAATTGAGCAATATTTAAATAATTTAGATGATTGAAATAGAAATTAATTGAGCAATATTTAAATAATTTAGATGATTGAAATAGAAATTAATTAAGAAATATTTAAATAATTTAGATGATTGAAATAGAAATTAATTGAGCAATATTTAAATAATTTAGATAATTGAAATAGAGATTAATTGAGCAATATTTAAATAATTTAGATGATTGAAATAGAAATTAATTCAGAAATATTTAAATAATTTATCTGATTGAAATAGAAATTAATTCAGAAATATTTAAATAATTTATCTGATTGAAATAGAAATTAAGAAATATTTAAATAATTTATCTGATTAAATAGAAATTAATTAAGCAATATTTAAATAATTTTGATGATTGAAATAGAAATTAATTAAGCAATATTTAAATAATTTATCTGATTGAAATAGAAATTAATTAAGCAATATTTAAATAATTTATCTGATTGAAATAGAAATTAAGAAATTTTTTAATAATTTATCTGATTGAAATAGAAATTAATTAAGAACAATTTAAATAATTTATCTGATTGAAATAGAAATTAATTAAGCAATATTTAAATAATTTAGATGATTGAAATAGAAATAAATTAAGCAATATTATAATAATTTAGATGATTGAAATAGAAATTAATTAAGCAATATTTAAATAATTTATCTGATTGAAATAGAAATTAAGCAATATTTAAATAATTTATCTTATTGAAATAGAAATTAATTAATCAATATTTAAATAATTTATCTGATTGAAATAGAAATTAATTAAGAACAATTTAAATAATTTATCTGATTGAAATAGAAATTAATTAAGCAATATTTAAATAATTTAGGTGATTGAAATAGAAAGTAATTAAGCAATATTATAATAATTTAGATGATTGATATAGAAATAAATTAAGAACAATTTAAATAATTTATCTGATTGAAATAGAAATAAATTAAGCAATATTTAAATAATTTAGATGATTGAAATAGAAATAAATTAAGCAATATTTAAATAATTTAGATGATTGATATAGAAATAAATTAAGCAATATTTAAGTAATTTAGATGATTGAAATAGAAATAAATTAAGCAATATTATAATAATTTAGATGATTGATATAGAAATTAATTAAGCAATATTTAAATAATTTATCTGATTGAAATAGAAATTAATTAAGCAATATTTAAATAATTTATCTGATTGAAATAGAAATTAAGAAATATTTAAATTATTTATCTTATTGAAATAGAAATTAATTAATAAATATTTAAATAATTTATCTGATTGAAATAGGAAATAATTAAGCAATATTTAAATAATTTATCTGATTGAAATAGAAATTAATTAAGCAATATTTAAATAATTTAGATGATTGAAGTAGAAATTAATTAAGCAATATTTAAATAATTTAGATGATTGAAATAGAAATTAATTAAGCAATATTTGAATAATTTAGATTGAAATATAAATTAATTAAGCAATATTTAAATAATTTAGGTGATTGAAATGGAAATTAATTAAGAAATATTTAAATAATTTAGATGATTGAAATAGAAATTAATTAAGCAATATTAAAATAATTTAGATGATTGAAATAGAAATTAATTAAGAAATATTTAAATAACTTATCTGATTGAAATAGAAATTAAGAAATATTTAAATTATTTATCTTATTGAAATAGAAATTAATTAAGCAATATTTAAATAATTTAGATGATTGAAATAGAAATTAATTAAGCAATATTTTAATAATTTATCTGATTGAAATGGAAATTAATTAAGCAATATTTAAATAATTTATCTGATTGAAATAGAAATTAATTAAGCAATATTTAAATAATTTATCTGATTGAAATAGAAATTAAGAAATATTTTAATTATTTATCTTATTGAAATAGAAATTAATTAAGCAATATTTAAATAATTTATCTGATTGAAATAGAAATTAATTAAGCAATATTTAAATAATTTATCTTATTGAAATAGAAATTAATTAAGCAATATTTAAATAATTTATCTGATTGAAATAGAAATTAATTAAGCAATATTTAAATAATTTATCTTATTGAAATAGAAATTAATTAAGCAATATTTAAATAATTTATCTGATTGAAATAGAAATTAATTAAGCAATATTTTAATAATTTAGGTGATTGAAATGGAAATTAATTAAGCAATATTTAAATAATTTAGATGATTGAAATAGAAAATAATTAAGCAATATTTGAATAATTTAGATGATTGAAATAGAAATTAATTAAGCAATATTTGAATAATTTAGATGATTGAAATAGAAATTAATTAAGAAATATTTAAATAATTTAGATGATTGAAATAGAAAATAATTAAGCAATATTTGAATAATTTAGATGATTGAAATAGAAATTAATTAAGCAATATTTAAATAATTTATCTGATTGAAATAGAAATTAATTAAGCAATATTTTAATAATTTAGGTGATTGAAATGGAAATTAATTAAGCAATATTTAAATAATTTAGATGATTGAAATAGAAATTAATTAAGAAATATTTAAATAATTTAGATGATTGAAATAGAAATTAATTAAGCAATATTTAAATAATTTATCTGATTGAAATAGAAATTAATTAAGCAATATTTAAATAATTTATCTGATTGAAATAGAAATTAATTGAGCAATATTTAAATAATTTATCTGATTGAAATAGAAATTAATTAAGCAATATTTAAATAATTTATCTGATTGAAATAGAAATTAATTAAGCAATATTTAAATAATTTATCTGATTGAAATAGAAATTAATTAAGCAATATTTAAATAATTTATGTAACAAAAAGTGGGAGCGACATGGTTAATATCTTCAAAAGTTAAGCTATATTTCATTTTGTGTAACTTGATGACGTTTGGAAAGACATTGAATTAGAGACAACTTGTATATTTGCATTTTAATTTGGTACTGATCAAATACACGGAACCTTTAAATCAGGAGAGGGCATATGCAAGATGGACCCCCTGTCTGTTGGCATGGACCTTCCACTCCAGCAGAAAAGAAATTTGAAGCCGTTGCTGGACACCCAACAGATAGAAGGCAAAGGCGTAAAATCCTTCGCCAACTTCCCAAAGGTCATCCTCATGACTGCTTTCATCAGGGCACCGACTGGTAGCAAAACTCGACTGGATGACTTTGGATCTATGGGCGACACAGAATAGGTGAGTAATCAACTATGACTCCTAGTATGGCAAATTTCATGTCGATTTTTACGTGTTGTCGAGAGATAATGATGTCTTTTCAGCATATAGAAACCCGCGAGGCAAGTGCGTCTCCCTGTTGGTGATACACACTCTGTTCACGAGTGGTAAATGTTGTCCATAGGGATGATGTGGGCAGGCTGATCGTGGTCAATGTTGCTGTCAAAAAGTGCATGTTTCGGGTTGTTGCATTTCATGCACCTAGCACTGCTCAAGAGAGAGTCTCCTTCTGCGATCTTGATGCTTTTGTCGTGGGTCCAAAGTATGTAGTTCTAATAGGGGATTAGAACGCTATCCTTGACCCCAGTATAGATAAGGTAGGAGGTAAAGCTAGAAGGTCAGAGAGGTGTGAAACTAGCCTGACTGATTTGATGGCTAGATGCAATCTGGTCGACAGATTTTATGTCGAGCACCTGAGGTGGGAGATGTGGGCATGGACCAATAGCATAGATTCTTACCCAAACGCCTATCTAGACAGGATGTTAGTGAAAAGAGGTGACATAGAGCTCCTAGATTGTCCCATGTCCCACTGGCTAGGACAGTCGGACAATAAACTAGTTATGATCCATCTGAATATGGTGAATAGGCCCAAACTAGGAGGGTACTGGAAGTAGAATACTTTCCAACTGGATATACAAGACTTCTGGGTAAAACTAGCTGGGCTCATTCAAGAGGCTTTAGTAGAGGCAGTTAAAGGGAGTAGGTAGTGGGTTAGCCTAAAAACTAAGATTAGTAACTTTTCTGTCCTGTACTCTCAGTGCCAGTATGAAGAAGCAGCTAGAGGAAAAGTTAGCTAGGGCCCGGGTTTAAGGGATACTGTAAGCCAAGAAGTAGCTAGGCAGGACCTTAAACGTGAGGCTAGCGAGATTTTTTAGGGCCAAGTAGGCGGGGCTAGGCTAAGAAAAGTAGCCAATGAAGCCATGAACTCTGATGCAGACGTACATAGGGAGGTCTCCATGCATGGCTCAGGCAAGTATATAGCTAGTGTCATGTACTAAGACGGACGCACTCTGAAGTCGACTCGGGAGATCTGCAAGTGATTTCGAGAGCATTTCAAAGAGCATTTCATGCAACAGCCTAATCTTCCTGTCCAAGAATTTGGTGACTATTTGGCTGACTCTCCCCACCTTGAGGTGGCTAGAATGGTTTATTGCAAGGGCAGGGTAACAAAGTGGGAGGTCCTGACTGTGCTGAATCAGGTCAGCTGCAACAGAGCACCTGGACTCGATGGTCTGCCTTACAAATTGTATTTGAGGCTGTCGCCCATGTTGATACCGATTCTGACGGATGTGTTCAGCCACTGCTTTAATGAGGGTTCCATCCCCGGTCAAGTCACAAGTGATCACATTGCTGAGGAAAATAGATCGGCATGGCAGGGAAGAATTAGACGATTACTCTGCTAAACACACAGCTAACGATTTTGGCCAAAGTTCGATCGAATCGGGTGCATTTTGGTCAAGGTCTTATCATTATCAGCAAATTGATCGAACAAGAGCAGAACCATGCCATGAAGGGGAGATCAATTCAAAACAACTTGCACCTGATCAGTACAATCTTAGCGGGAAGGATAAAAGATGACACAGAAGTCAACTGATCAATTTGGATCAGTCCAAAGTTTTCGATAGGGTCAACCATTGCTTCTTGGCATCTCTTCTGAAGGCTGCTGGATTCCAACCGGGCTTCTGCAAATGGGTCTCCATACTGTGCACAGACAACAGTGGTACAGGAAAACAGACAACGCTCAAAATATTTCGCTATCTCCTGATCTGTGTTTCAGAGCTGTCTGCTGTCTTCCCTGTTTTATATCCTTGCATTGAAGCCACTACAAGCTGAGGCGTGATGAGGCAAGTCCGGTCCTGTGTGGGATTGCTCTGCTTGGAAGATTGAGAGCCAGAGTTTCCGCATTCACTGATGACATCACTGTGTCGAGCTTCTGAGACATTAAGGCGGTGACAGAGGTGCTCACAGGGGCCAAAATCAACCGCAGCAAGTCAACTGGTTAGCGGTTGGGAGCTTGGAGGGGCACCAACTCTCTGCTCTATTCAGCTAGACGGATGGCCCGGTTCGGATCCTTGGCATGTGGTTCAGACTGGATCCTCAGCTCGAAAAGAATTGATCAGAGATAAAGTCAAAGATCGAAGCTGTGGTTGACTCGTGGGTACGAAGGAAACTATCCTGGAAGGACAGAGTGGAGGCATGTGCCATCTACGTCCTTCCCTTCATCCTTTACTGACTAGCTGTACTTCTCTTATCTAAAATCCCTACAGAGCAAGCCGTCCTAGCTTCTTTGGGACAAAGGGAAACATTGTGTTCATAGACAGATATGTGTTCAACATCTATGTGAGGGAGGCTTGGGAATGCCAGACTTGAGGTGTCATCAATACGCTGAGAGGCTGGACTTCCTGAGCCAAACCCTGACAGAAGAGTCTGCATGGAACCTCATGGTTGAGGCTGCTTTTTCCGACCTCATCCTCAACCACAAGGTCGAGGTGTATCAAAAGCCGTGGAGCTACACCCAGTTCTTGAGAGAGTGTAGGATTGCACTAAGGAACCTCCCCAGGTCCAGCAACCTTTCACGGCTCACTAGCAAGGAACTCTATAAGAAATTAGTGGGGGGGGGGCACTGATGACCTGTTCGTTGAGCGTTTGGGATTGTCGAAGGAGGAGATCTGCTCCTGGTGGCGCTGGATGCCAAGTTCAAGTCATGTCAACAACTCTGAGTTTTTCTTAACTTGGTGATTGACCCAAAACGAGTTGCTCCTCAATGCCATACTGAAAAGTGCTGGACTAGTCGTCTGGGTGACCCCAGCTGAGGAAACTCCGGCACAAGCATTCTTTGAATGCAGCGTATGTCAACAAGGTGACAGCTTGCATCAATCCTGTGTCAACAAGGTGACAGCTTGCATCAATCCTGACCAGCCTCAACTGCTGGACATGTCCAATGTCATCTACAATGCTGAGCTGCCATGGGACAGGGAGAGACGAATGGTGTTTCCTGGGATCCTGGCCATGGCCAAAATGGCGATATGGATGTCTAGAGTGCAAGAGAAGCATGGAGTTGAATCTTTTGCGGATCAGGATCTGGTCCCCTTCTTCAAGCACCAGCTGAAGGTAAAGATCAGATGTTATAGAAAAAGATTACATCTTGTGACCTGTGGCCAAAGGCAGATCAAGATCGCAAGTCTGTGTGTGCGTAGAGGTGCCAAGTTGGAGTTCGTGTTTCACGCCTAAGCATGGCGTGCACGGTTTCACATCTTGCCGGACTTCAGACCCCTAAAAAGTGCCTAGACTAAGTTCTTAGCTAGCCGAGTGAATGGCCCCATCTACCCCACATAGGAAACCTCAAAGATGCCCACACTGATTTTTTCTTTTTCGTCCTCAGCCACCCCAATAAGTGACCTTGGAGCAACTTCACGTATGCCCCTCATCCCGCCCCAGTTTCTTTGATCCTGCCTCAAATTCAGCCCCATGTAGAGAGCGACCTGCTTGTTTTTGACCCACACCAAATCGGAAAACAATGAGCGTTCTACCGCCTAGAGGGAGTTGGGTGTGTCTTACGAACATTTTGATGTTATTTTTTAAACTTTTTTCTCCCACTCCGAAGCCAATGAATAAAACAAACGACTTTTTATATAATTTTTTGTTCAATTTATAATATTGTTTGTTTAAAAAGAAAAATCAATAAAAAAAAAGACACTCACAACATGATTTGAGAAACTTAAGTTGGACAACCCCCGGTGTGCTTGAGGCATTGTGCTGAACATGAACTTTAGCTAGGATCAGCCTAGACTAGCAAAGGTTCAGTGACGAGGATGACCATAGATACCCCTCCCCAATTTCTGAGTGGCCTTGTGCCTAATTTTTTTGTTTTTTATTGTATTGTTTTTGTAACTTTTGATGAAAAATAAAAAACATATGACTCAAATACACGGAACCATTTACCGAACTCCACCACAATCAAGTTAGTCAGTTTATAATGATGGTGACTATATTTTTTCGATAGTTTTCTTTCTGGTATTTCACGTGCGCCATTAAACTTACTGCTTTTAATGTTAGAGATGGGTTGTATTTCATTTGTCTACATTTCTCCCGCCCTTCTTGGCCTTCGGGACATTTTTTTTCCCCCCACCCTCGACACAAATAAATTATTGTACCATTTTTATTGTTATCTTGTTTTGTTTTTACATGTCAATAAAAAATGTTTTAAAAAAATTGGGAGTTAAGTAGGATGTCCCCCAGTATGAAAGGGTGAATGCGGTATTATGGTGAAAGATACTAGCTGGGAGAAACTTTTGATTTTGTTTAGTTCTGGAGTGACAAGGATGACCAACGACACCCACAATCCCCCCTTTTGAGTTGGCCATGTGGCATGTGCCTAAGTTTTTTGTTCATTTTCAATGTATTTTTAACATGAATAAAGGATTTAATATCTCAAAGTGTAGTATCTGTTCTTCAGATGCTGCACTTCTATTTCTTGTTCTCTTTCGTTGGAGGAGAAATCCTTCACGACTGAGACAATTTTTATTTTTGTACCTTTTCTCCACGTTAAAAAACGACCCTGGTGTCTAACTCTGTCCCGTGGGGAGGCATAGTAAATAGGTACATTTCTCCCACCCATCACAGTAAAGTTAGACAAAAGGTTAGTTTATATAACGACTTTATTTTTTCGGTCGTGCTTTTTTTTCCGGCGTTTATAACTGTCTATAATCTATAACTATAGCACGTTTCATTGTACACATTAAACACCGAAATGGAAAGTCTTCAGGAAAAATATTGTCCTCATCTTTGTAAACAAGCCGAAAAAGAGACTGGTCAAAGGAGTGTGATAGCTCAAGTGTATAACTAGAAAGTTTCGAAATGTAGTTATCGTTCTTCCTTAGCTAGTTTATTTCTCCAATTGTTTATAAAGATGGCGACTATATTTTTCCGGGAGAATTTTCATTTCTACGTTTCACATGTGCAGTGAATCGTGTCACAACTTACTGTTTGTAATTTACTGGGTTCTTTTTTCTTTTTCTTTTTTTAAACTAAAACATGGTTTAAGTAAAAAAAAAAAAAAAAGTAAATGTTACCTTACGCTGCAACAGAATACCGACCACTAATATTTTTTTTTTTGGGGGGGGGGGTTATTCGAGGTCGCTGACAACGAATCTGATAATCAAACCTGCCGCAAATTTACCGTTTGCATGGTATGCACCCCTAAACCTTGGGACTATTTTCTGCCATTTCACCGCCTTCGGTAGTGTTTTTCTGACATGATACATTCGCTGCGAACTGGTGTAATGGGGTGTCTTATTACATTGCATAGGAATCTTGGCATGTCGCAATCTTTAAGCGGTCATTTCAAATAAAGTTAAAAAAAATGTGGTTATTTTTTATTTTTGTCTTACGTAGTTTTAATACTTTTTAATTGATCTAAAAAAGTTTTCACGAGCCGTTTACAAAAACTGTTTTTCGTTCTTTTTTTTTTGGGGGGGGGGGTTCAATTATAGGACTTGTGTAGTTTAACAGGCGCTTCTTCTGCAGTTTAATTAACCGTTTCTCCGTAAGTAACGCGCATCATTTCACAAAAATTCTATTTGCATTGGAGAAGGGGGCGGTGGTGTATGGTGTACCCCCCCCCCATTCTCAATGTAAGCAGAACTTTTGTGAAATGATAAATGTCGGCGCGTTTCTTACGGAAAAACGGTTAATTAAACTGCAGAAACACCTGTTAATGTAATACCCCCTCCCCCAAAAAAAGAACGAAAAACATAAAAATGTGTTTACTGTTTGGTGCTTACGTTTTTGCAAACCGCTCGTGAAAACTTTATTTTTTGATCAATTAAAAAAGTATTAAAAACTACGTAAGACGAAAAAAAAAAAAAAAAAAAAAAATGAACCACATTTTTCTTTTTTAAACTTTTTTATTTGAAAGATTCCTACGCGATGTGGTAAGACCTCACATTTCACTACGCCCGTTCGCACGCGAACATATCGTGTAAGATAAAAACTACCGAAGGCGGTGAAGCAGAAAATAGTCCCAAGGTCTAGGGGTTCATACCATGCAAACGGTACATTTGCGGCGGGTTTGATTATCAGATTTGTTGTCAGCGACCTCGAATATCCCTAAAAAAAAAAAAAAAAAAAAAATTAACGTGATCGGTGTTCTTTTGTAAGCGTAAGGCAGCATTTACAAAAAAAAAAAAAAATGAAATTGTTTAGGAATAGTAGCAAAACATATTTTGCTTTAAATAAAGAAAAATGTGGTTCATTTTTTTTTTTTTTTCGTCTTACGTAGTTTTTAGATAAGAGAAAAATCCAGGTTGTCCTCGACGGTCGTACGTCTAAACAATATAATATAAATGCCGGAGTGCCCCAGGGATCTATCCTTGGTCCTCTGCTGTTCCTGATATTCATAAATGACCTCCCCGATAAAATTGCCTCTGAGATGGGTATATATGCTGATGACACCACACTCTATAGCAGGCACGACAGGAAAACAAATGAACATATATCTAAAGTAATGGCAGAAACACTAGAGGATGACCTCAAATCAGTAGTGGAATGGGGACAAAAATGGATGGTAACGTTCAATGCCACCAAGACAAAACTGGTTTCATTCAATAATTACAGGAAACCTTCTCTACCACCTATAGCAATGGCCAACAACTCTTTAGCTGAGAGTACGTCTTTCAAGCTCCTTGGCCTAACGTTCACAGGAAACATGAGCTGGAACAATTACATCGAGGGCATTGCCAGGGCCGCTGCGAGGAAGGTGGGCTCTCTCTACCGTGCTAGAAAACTTCTAACACCCGAAAGTATCCTGTACCTCTATAAGGCCACTATTCGCCCATGTATGGAGTATTGCTGTCATATTTGGGCCGGTGCATCGGCTACTAGTCTCTCTCTCCTTGACAGGGTTCAAAAGAGAGTCGCAAATCTGATAGGCCCTAAACTGGCATCAAAACTTCAGCCTCTGTCCCATCGTCGAAACGTTGCATCCCTCTGCCTGTTCTACAAGTATTATAATGGTGAATGCTCTGAAGAACTGCAAGCACTTGTGCCCCCACGACGTGAACACCCTCGACAGACCCGACAAGCTGCAAAATCCCACCCCCACACTGTAGAGATCCCTAGATGTAAAAGATCTTTCTACTCCAGTAGTTTCTTCCCCAGAACTGCTAGACTTTGGAATTCCATTCCAGGTCACTGCTTAGTGCTTCCCCCAACTGTACTGACATGCATAAGTTCAAGTGCAACGTGAACCAACATCTCGCTGCCCTAATCCCTACATAGTGCCCCAGTAGATGTTTCCCCTGATAGTAGCCCCCTACACCAAAGTGGCAATGTGCCTTGTTTGGGGTGAAAATGTAATAAAAAAAAAAATAAAATAAAAAAAATAAGTTGAGTGGCTAAAAAAAATAGCACTCTGGATTAGAACAAATGGTTTGTTTTACCATATATACAAGTACAAAAAATAATCCCTGAAATGTCATGTGATATTTACTCTTCTTATCTAAAGGAACGGGTGGATGAGAAACATGGAGAATGTAAAGCCTGGGAAGATGGTTTCTGGAAAGTGATTACAAAAAAACATAAGGTTGTTGTTATTCGCTAAATGCTAAGCCTCTTCCCGCACCCTCTATAATAGGATGTTGACGATGGTGATGATACGTAGAGTAGATTGTTATATTATTTCGATTCTTTATATTTTCGCAGTTTAAAGTGATTTGTTTTTGTCAGAAGTGAAAATAAAAACTAAAAAAACACCAAGTCGAATTACAACAAGAACAAGAAAAAAGAAAAAAAAAAAAAATCTCAATTCGGCCGCTTACGAACGAGCGCAACAAAATTGTATTGTGCACGTTCGTAAGCGGACAAATTTAAACGACCCTCCCACTTTTCTATTTAACGTTTACCTGTTGTGTAACCCATTGAGTCCAAATTAAGTTGATTTAGTCAGGAAGAAATAAGCTTGCAAATCCAGTTAAATACTTAATATTAACGCTCTCCTTTTCTTTTTTCTTAATCTTTAACTATTGGTTAAATACGTGCTATTCGCTTTTGTATATACTAATTATGGACAAATATGGTGGACTAAATGGGGTAATTCTTTTTTGGGTATTATTATACAAACACCGTGACAGGGTTAGGGTTTAGGGTTAGGGTTAATTCGCTGTCACGGTGTTTGTATAAATTTACCCTTTTTTGGCATGCCAGCCAGCTCGCCAAAAAATAACGCCACGCGCCAAATTTCATTTCATCATAAAAACAACTTTCCACAGAAAATTTTTTTTATCTCGCGAATAAACATAAAATTATATATTAAAAGCCGCGTTTATTATTTTTAAAATCGGTAATTATGAAGAATTACTCCACCCTCGAAAAATCCTTTAAAATTACCACTCGTATAGGTTTTCGGGATCGCTGAAAACGTAAATAATGTTTAAAATTACGGCAAACGAGTAGTTTCCAAGACATGAAGAAATGTTAGTTTTAAAAAGTGGGGGATCATTTTTCTATAATAATTTAACGTAAAATGATCACCCACTTTCTGGACACGATTTTTTTTGGGGGGGGGGGCTTCCTTTCTACTCTCGGAAAATCCTTTAAAATTATCTGTTTACATTTGGTGGAGGGGCGGGGGGGGGGGGGTAAAACACCGCCCCTCCACCGCCTCCCACCAAATGTAAACAGAATTTTTGTAAAATATTAAACAGTTCTTCTGCTCGGTTAATGTCGTCACTTTACTTATGTTAAAACAGTTAATTAAACTGCATAAGCTCTTGTTAAAAAACTATACAAGTTCTATAATTGAACGAAAAACAAACCGCCAGTTAGTCCCCCCCCTCCAAAAACAAAAAAAAATATCATAAAGTGAATGCATTTCTTCATATCTTGGAAACTACTTGTTTCCTGGAATTTTAAACGTTAGTGGTAATTTTAAAAGATTTTCCGAGGGTGGAAAGAAATCCCCCCTCCCTCCCGAAAAAAATCGTGGCGCAAAGTGGGTGATCATTTTACGTTAAATTATTATAGAAAAGTGATCCCGCACTTTTTTAAACTAACATTTCTTCATATCTTGGAAACTACCCGTTTGCCGTAATTTTAAACGTTATTTTCATTTTCAACGATCCCGAAAACCTACACGAGTGGTAATTTTAAAGGAATTTTCGAGGGTGCAGTAATTCTTCATATTTATATGTATGCAGTGTGTCGATAAAGTCCGTGTGCACTTTAAACTACTTATGGAGAAACTTATGAAAAAACTTATGGAGTAACATATGGAGAAACGTATGGAGAAACTTATAAAGAAACTTATAAAGAAACTTATAAAAAAACTTATGAAAAAACTTATGAAGAAACTTATGGAGAAACTTATGAAGAAACGTATGAAGAAACGTATGAAGAAACTTATGTAGAAACTTATGGAGAAACTTATGGAGAAACTTATAAAGAAACTTATAAAGAAACGTATGAAGAAACGTATGAAGAAACTTATGTAGAAACTTATGGAGAAACTTATGGAGAAACTTATAAAGAAACTTATGGAGAAACTTATGTAGAAACTTATGAAGAAACGTATGAAGAAACTTATGAAGAAACTTATAAAGAAACTTATAAAGAAACTTATGGAGAAACTTATAAAGAAACTTATAAAGAAACTTATGAAGAAACGTATGGAGAAACGTATAAAGAAACTTTTAAAGAAACTTATAAAGAAACTTATGAAGAAACTTATAAAGAAACTTATGGAGAAACTTATGAAGAAACGTATGGAGAAACTTATGAAGAAACGTATGAAGAAACGTATGGAGAAACTTATGAAAAAACTTATGGAGAAACTTATGTAGAAACTTATGAAGAAACTTATGAAAAAACTTATGAAGAAACTTATGAAGAAACGTATGAAGAAACTTATGTAGAAACTTATGTAGAAACTTATGTAGAAACTTATGAAGAAACTTATAAAAAAACTTATGGAGAAACTCATGGAGAAACTTATGAAGAAACTTATGGAGAAACTTATGAA
>NC_136522.1:34341462-34491462 GCF_053919585.1 Euprymna scolopes
TAAAGCCCAGAAGCCTGTCAAAACATCAGGCCTCCCCAAGACGAGAGCCATTCATTTTAATTGATGCCAGATGGGGATCAGAACCTTTATTGATGTAAAGATAGAAGCTTGGTTTTAGATGCATTAAAAGTAACCAGCCACTCCTTTCCCCATTGTACAACGTGATCAAGATCAGAGGAGAGATAATCGGAGAGAACTTGGTCGTTTACTGTCTAGATGTGCTACCATAGATGGTAGTGTCATCAGCAAAAATGTCTACGAATGATGTAAGGATGTGATTTGGAAGATCATTAATGTAGATCAGGAAAAGAGTTGGTATATATAAATATATATATATATATATATAAATATATATATATATATATATAAATATACATATATATAAATATACATATATATATATATATATAAATATGCATATATATAAATATATATATATAAATATATATATATATATAAATATATATATATAAAAATATATATATATATAAATATATATAAATATAAATATATATATATATATAAATATACACATATATATATATATAAATATACACATATATATATATATAAATATACATATATATATATATGTAAATATACATATATATAAATATATATATATAAATATATATATATATATATAAATATATATATAAATATATATATATATAAATATATATATATATAAATATATATATGTATAAATAAATAAATATATATAAATATATATATATAAATATATATATGTATAAATAAATAAATATATATAAATATATATATATAAATAAATATATATATAAATAAATATATATATATATAAATAAATATGTATATATAAATATATATGTATATATAAATATATATGTATAAATAAATATATATATAAATATACATATATAAATATATATATATAAATATATATATATATAAATAAATATGTATATATAAATATATATGTATAAATAAATATATATATAAATATACATATATAAATATATATATATAAATATACATATATAAATATATATATATAAATATATATATAAATATATAATTATATATATAAATATATATATATATATATAAATATATATATATATATATAAATATATATATAAATATATAATTATATATATATAAATATATATATATATATAAATATATATATAGATTTATATATATAAATATATAATTATATATATATAAATATATATATATATATAAATATATATATAGATTTATATATATAAATATATATATATATATATAAATATATATATATATATAAATATATATATAAATATATAATTATATATATATATAAATATATATATATATATAAATATATATATAGATATATATATATAAATATATATATAAATATATATGTATATAAATAAACATATATAAATATATATATATAAATATATATATAGATACATATATATAAATATATATATAAATATATATGTATATAAATAAATATATGTAAATATATATGTATATAAATAAATATATATACATATATATATATAAATATATATAAATATATATATAAATATATATATATATAAATACATATATATAAACATATATACATAAATATATATATAAATATATGTATATAAATATATATATTTATTTATATATATATATTTATGTATATGTTTATTTATATATATATATATATTTATATATATATATTTATATATGTATATTTATATATATATTTATATATGTATTTATATATATATTTATATATATTTGTTTATATATATATTTAAATATATATTTATATATATAAATATATATATATATATTTATATATATATAAATATATATGTATATATATTTACATAAATAAATATATATATATTTATATATATATATATAAATCTATATATATATATCTATATATATATAAATATATATATATATATATATATATTCGTATATATATAAATCTATATATATATTTATATACATATAAATATATATATGTATTTCTATACATATATAAATATATATAAATATATATTTATATACATATGTATATGGCTATATATATGTATTTATATATATATAAAAATATATATATGTATATAACTATATATATGTATTTATATATATATATATAAATATATACATATATATAAATAAATATATAAGTATATTTATATGCATATATTTATATATATGTATTTTTATCTATGTATTCATATACATATATTTATATATATGTAGTTATATCTATATATTTATATTTGTTTCATTGGATGTACTTCTAGGAAACTAAACTCGACTGGCTATATATATATTTATATATATATATATATATATATATATATATATATATATATGAATATATATATAACATAAAATATATAATAAATATATATATATGAATATATATATAATATAAAATAAATATATAATATAAAATAAATAAAATATATATATATAAATATATGTAAATGCATATAAATATATATAAATATATATAAATAAATATATATAAATAAATATATATATAAATATGTATATATATAAATAAATATATATATATAAATATATATATATGAATAAATATATATATAATTACATATATAACTATATATATATAAATATATATATAAATATATAAATATATGTATATAAATATATATATATTTATATATATGTTTATATTTATTTATTTATATATATATTTAGATATATATATATATATATAAATATATATATTAATATATATATATATATATATATATATATATAAATATGTATATATTCATATACATATATTTTTATATATATTTACATATATATATTTATACATATATTTATATATATATATGCATTTATATATATATTTATATATATATATATTTATATATATGTATTTATATATTTATATATTCATATATACATACATATATATATATATATATATATATATATATATATATATATATATATATATATATATATATATATATATACAGGTGGTCCATAAAGTCCGTGTGCACTTACAAAAATTTATAACTTTATTAATATTTGCAATAGAAATAATCTGTAAAATGGATTTGAAAAGAATTAAATGTATGTTTTAAGCTTTTATTGAAATTGTATTTAACTTTCCACATGCCCTCCATCATTAGCAATACAAAGGGTAATATGATTTTGCAGTTCACTAAAAACATTTGCCAAATGATTTATAGTAATGGCTGAAATCACATTAGTTATTCTAGCTTTCAAATCTTCCAATGAACTAGGTTTGGTTGCATACACAATTGTTTTCACATGTCCCCATAAAAAAATCTAATGGAGTCAAATTTGGCGAACGTGGAGGCCAATGAAATGGTTCTCCCCTTCCGATCCATCTGTTAGGAAATTCCTGATCTAGAAACTCTCTTACACGCCGAGCAAAGTGACAAGGAGCTCCATCTTGTTGAAACACTCTACATCTTTCAAACTTTCTTAATTGTTCAAGTGGCGGAATAAAGTAATTCTGCAACATATCTAAATAGCTGTTACTGTTAATAACACGATCTTTAAAAAGATATGGCCCTATGATTCGATTTATTCCCAAAGCACACCACACATTAACTTTAAGAGAGTCCCTTTCATGTTCAACAGTTTCATTTGGGTTTTCAGTTCCACAAATTCGGCAATTATGCCTGTTGACCTTGCCGCTAATGTGAAATGTTGCTTCGTCAGAAAACAGTAAATTACTCACAAATGCATCATCATTGCAAAGTTTTTTCATTGAACTGGTGACAGAAAGTTAGCCGCGTATAATAATCCTCTTCTAAAAACTGTTGATGTAATTGAATTTTGTAAGCATTCATATGAAGTTTTGCCCGCAGAATCTCATGCACTGTAGACTTTAGCAGCCCGAGCTCCAATGATGCCTGTCTTACAGACTTTCTTGGACTTGCAGTAAAGGATTCTTCTATGGAAGCAACACTTTCGCCGCTGACACATGGCCTTCCAGACCGTGGTTTATCATGGACAGAGCCTGTCTCTTTAAATTTTTTCATCCATTTAACAATGGTGTTCCTATGAGGCGCTTTTTTATTGTATTCAATTCCAAACTTTCTTTGTAACGCAATAGTAGATTTCAATTCAGCCAACCAAAGGACACAGCTTACTTTTTCCTCAACTGAAGCCATGGGATCAAATTGATTCTTAAAACCAAAAGAAAATATTTTTTACTTATTTTTTACTCATCTAAAAATTGTTACGAATTCTGTGGTGAAAAATTATTCAATAACTATACTTAAAATTAGATACATGAAACGTCATAACATTTTTTACAGATTATTTCTATCGCAAATATAAATAAAGTTAAAAATTTTTTAAAGTGCACACGAACTTTATGGACACCCTGAGATATATATATATATATATATATATATATATATATATATATATATATATATATATATATATATATATTCAACAAATAGGTTGTTCTGAAATCGTGTCAGCGGAGTCGGCTAATTTCAGTTAATGTTTGTAGATGTGATATCTACCGCCTGCATACCAGCAGTAACTATCTTAGTTGTATAGGATGCGTTGCTTGTCACATCGTAGGATGTAGAAGTGGATAAAAATATAAGAATTTAAAAATCGAGGCATAGCCTATAGATTGCGCCGTGGATTAGGTCGTCAGTATTGCACACTTCATGCATGCGACGATCTGGGTTCGCGCCTATATCGGAGCACGTCACTGATGAGATGCAGTACATCAAAACACACTTTGGGTCTGGCGTTGTCTGTTGTCGATGCAATTGCTCGATTCTATCTAATTCTGGGTTCTAGCTTTATTGTGAAATTGTATGTGAATGGGTATTTATATATTTATATATATTTATATATATATATATATTTATATATATATATATATTTATATATACATTTATATATAATATATATATATGTTTATATATTTATATATATATATTTACTTATCTTATATTATCTAGTGGATGTAAGATATTGATATACATATATTTATATATATATTTATATATATATATAATCTTGGAAGTTTTTTAACCGTTAAAACTATATAAAAAAACTTATTTCATTTTTATATTTTTTATCATTCGTTAGAAAACTATTTAGTCAGTAAGTCATTTAATACTTGCAATCATTGCATCAACTTGCTCTCTCCCTCTCACTCTCTCTCTATATTTTTATTTTATTTTTGCTTACTTCTCGAGTACCCCTTTTTGAGGAGCTGGCTTCCCTCACTCTCACATTAAAAACGGCCTTGTGTCACATTTTACTTTCCTGGGGAAGCAAATAAATACCTACTTGCCAGTCCTCTTCTCATTTCTTTCCTTTTCCTAAAGAAGTGGTCGGTACATTGTTTGGATGTAGTGCATTATTCATGGTAATTTGTTTCCCGGTTCTTTAGTTCATCTTTCGAAGTTCTTGCCGATTTTATAAAGTGTCCCTTTAATCTTTTACTAGTGAGACAACCCAATATTCCTTTTGTCATTTTACTTTCAATGAATTTTCTTTTTTCTTATTTAATCTCATCTTTCATCTCTTTTGGGTTGATGGTTTTTACTTCATCAAAATTTATCACGTGTGCCAAGTGTCTCCATAATTTGTAATGTCTTCTATTGTTTTGCATTTTTTTCCTTCTCAGGTGGTTCTACCTTTTGTATTCCGAATTATTTTTCAATGTCACAAAATGGACACACTAGAAACATAAGGAATGGACATAATGGAAATGCGTGAGAAATAGTCAGACTGGAATCTATAGAGAAATAGTCACACTGGAATCTATAGAGAAATAGTCACACTGGAATCTATAGAGAAATAGTCACACTGGAATCTATAGAGAAATAGTCACACTGGAATCTATAGAGAAATAGTCACACTGGAATCTATAGAGAAATAGTCACACTGGAATCTATAGAGAAATAGTCACACTGGAATCTATAGAGAAATAGTCACACTGGAATCTATAGAAAAATAGTCACACTGGAATCTATAGAGAAATAGTCACACTGGAATCTATAGAGAAATAGTCACACTGGAATCTATAGAGAAATAGTCACACTGGAATCTATAGAGAAATAGTCACACTGGAATCTATAGAGAAATAGTCACACTGGAATCTATAGAGAAATAGTCACACTGGAATCTATAGAAAAATAGTCACACTGGAATCTATAGAAAAATAGTCACACTGGAATCTATAGAGAAATAGTCACACTGGAATCTATAGAGAAATAGTCACACTGGAATCTATAGAAAAATAGTCACACTGGAATCTATAGAAAAATAGTCACACTGGAATCTATAGAGAAATAGTCACACTGGAATCTATAGAAAAATAGTCACACTGGAATCTATAGAGAAATAGTCACACTGGAATCTATAGAAAAATAGTCACACTGGAATCTATAGAGAAATAGTCACACTGGAATCTATAGAGAAATAGTCACACTGGAATCTATAGAGAAATAGGCACACTGGAATCTATAGAGAAATAGTCACACTGGAATCTATAGAGAAATAGTCACACTGGAATCTATAGAGAAATAGTCACACTGGAATCTATAGAGAAATAGTCACACTGGAATCTATAGAGAAATAGTCACACTGGAATCTATAGAGAAATAGTCATACTGGAATCTATAGAAAAATAGTCACACTGGAATCTATAGAGAAATAGTCACACTGGAATCTATAGAGAAATAGTCACACTGGAATCTATAGAGAAATAGTCACACTGGAATCTATAGAAAAATAGTCACACTGGAATCTATAGAGAAATAGTCACACTGGAATCTATAGAGAAATAGTCACACTGGAATCTATAGAGAAATAGTCACACTGGAATCTATAGAAAAATAGTCACACTGGAATCTATAGAGAAATAGTCACACTGGAATCTATAGAGAAATAGTCACACTGGAATCTATAGAGAAATAGTCACACTGGAATCTATAGAAACATAGTCACACTGGAATCTATAGAAAAATAGTCACACTGGAATCTATAGAAAAATAGTCACACTGGAATCTATAGAAAAATAGTCACACTGGAATCTATAGAGAAATAGTCACACTGGAATCTATAGAGAAATAGTCACACTGGAATCTATAGAGAAATAGTCACACTGGAATCTATAAAGAAATAGTCACACTGGAATCTATAGAGAAATAGTCACACTGGAATCTATAGAGAAATAGTCACACTGGAATCTATAGAAAAATAGTCACACTGGAATCTATAGAAAAATAGTCACACTGGAATCTATAGAGAAATAGTCACACTGGAATCTATAGAAAAATAGTCACACTGGAATCTATAAAGAAATAGTCACACTGGAATCTATAGAGAAATAGTCACACTGGAATCTATAGAGAAATAGTCACACTGGAATCTATAGAGAAATAGTCACACTGGAATCTATAGAAAAATAGTCACACTGGAATCTATAGAAAAATAGTCACACTGGAATCTATAGAGAAAGGGTCACACTGGAATCTATAGAGAAATAGTCACACTGGAATCTATAGAGAAATAGTCACACTGGAATTTATAGAGAAATAGTCACACTGGAATCTATAGAGAAATAGTCACACTGGAATCTATAGAGAAATAGTCACACTGGAATCTATAGAGAAATAGTCACACTGGAATCTATAGAGAAATAGTCACATTGGAATCTATAGAGAAATAGTCACACTGGAATCTATAGAAAAATAGTCACACTGGAATCTATAGAAAAATAGTCACACTGGAATCTATAGAAAAATAGTCACACTGGAATCTATAGAGAAATAGTCACACTGGAATCTATAGAGAAATAGTCACACTGGAATCTATAGAAAAATAGTCACACTGGAATCTATAGAAAAATAGTCACACTGGAATCTATAGAGAAATAGTCACACTGGAATCTATAAAGAAATAGTCACACTGGAATCTATAGAGAAATAGTCACACTGGAATCTATAGAGAAATAGTCACACTGGAATCCATAGAGAAATAGTCACACTGGAATCTATAGAGAAATAGTCACACTGGAATCTATAGAGAAATAGTCACACTGGAATCTATAGAGAAATAGTCACACTGGAATCTATAGAGAAATAGTCACACTGGAATCTATAGAGAAATAGTCACACTGGAATCTATAGAAAAATAGTCACACTGGAATCTATAGAAAAATAGTCACACTGGAATCTATAGAAAAATAGTCACACTGGAATCTATAGAAAAATAGTCACACTGGAATCTATAGAGAAATAGTCACACTTGAATCTATAGAGAAATAGTCACACTGGAATCTATAGAGAAATAGTCACACTGGAATATATAGAGAAATAGTCACACTGGAATCTATAGAGAAATAGTCACACTGGAATCTATAAAGAAATAGTCACACTGGAATCTATAGAAAAATAGTCACACTGGAATCTATAGAGGAATAGTCACACTGGAATCTATAGAGAAATAGTCACACTGGAATCTATAGAGAAATAGTCACACTGGAATCTATAGAGAAATAGTCACACTGGAATCTATAGAGAAATAGTCACACTGGAATCTATAGAGAAATAGTCACACTGGAATCTATAGAGAAATAGTCACACTGGAATCTATAGAGAAATAGTCACACTGGAATCTAAAGAGAAATAGTCACACTGGAATCTATAGAAAAATAGTCACACTGGAATCTATAGAAAAATAGTCACACTGGAATCTATAGAGAAATAGTCACACTGGAATCTATAGAAAAATAGTCACACTTGAATCTATAGAGAAATAGTCACACTGGAATCTATAGAGAAATAGTCACACTGGAATCTATAAAGAAATAGTCACACTGGAATCTATAGAGAAATAGTCACACTGGAATCTATAGAGAAATAGTCACACTGGAATCTATAGAAAAATAGTCACACTGGAATCTATAGAAAAATAGTCACACTGGAATCTATAGAGAAATAGTCACACTGGAATCTATAGAGAAATAGTCACACTGGAATCTATAAAGAAATAGTCACACTGGAATCTATAAAGAAATAGTCACACTGGAATCTATAGAGAAATAGTCACACTGGAATCTATAGAGAAATAGTCACACTGGAATCTATAGAGAAATAGTCACACTGGAATCCATAGAGAAATAGTCACACTGGAATCTATAGAAAAATAGTCACACTGGAATCTATAGAGAAATAGTCACACTGGAATCTATAGAGAAATAGTCACACTGGAATCTATAGAGAAATAGTCACACTGGAATCTATAGAAAAATAGTCACACTGGAATCTATAGAGAAATAGTCACACTGGAATCTATAGAGAAATAGTCACACTGGAATCTATAGAGAAATAGTCACACTGGAATCTATAGAGAAATAGTCACACTGGAATCTATAGAGAAATAGTCACACTGGAATCTATAGAGAAATAGTCACACTGGAATCTATAGAGAAATAGTCACACTGGAATCTATAGAGAAATAGTCACACTGGAATCTATAGAGAAATAGTCACACTGGACTCTGTAGAGAAATAGTCACACTGGAATCTATAGAGAAATAGTCACACTGGAATCTATAGAGAAATAGTCACACTGGAATCTATAGAAAAATAGTCACCCTGGAATCTATAGAAAAATAGTCACACTGGAATCTATAGAAAAATAGTCACACTGGAATCTATAGAAAAATAGTCACACTGGAATCTATAGAGAAATAGTCACACTGGAATCTATAGAGAAATAGTCACACTGGAATCTATAGAGAAATAGTCACACTGGAATCTATAAAGAAATAGTCACACTGGAATCTATAGAGAAATAGTCACACTGGAATCTATAGAGAAATAGTCACATTGGAATCTATAGAGAAATAGTCACACTGGAATCTATAGAAAAATAGTCACACTGGAATCTATAGAAAAATAGTCACACTGGAATCTATAGAGAAATAGTCACACTGGAATCTATAGAGAAATAGTCACACTGGAATCTATAGAGAAATAGTCACACTGGAATCTATAGAAAAATAGTCACACTGGAATCTATAAAGAAATAGTCACACTGGAATCTATAGAGAAATAGTCACACTGGAATCTATAGAGAAATAGTCACACTGGAATCTATAGAGAAATAGTCACACTGGAATCTATAGAAAAATAGTCACACTGGAATCTATAGAAAAATAGTCACACTGGAATCTATAGAGAAATAGTCACACTGGAATCTATAGAGAAATAGTCACACTGGAATCTATAGAAAAATAGTCACACTGGAATCCATAGAGAAATAGTCACACTGGAATCCATAGAAAAATAGTCACACTGGAATCTATAGAGAAATAGTCACACTGGAATCTATAGAAAAAAAGTCACACTGGAATCTATAAAGAAATAGTCACACTGGAATCTATAGAGAAATAGTCACACTGGAATCTATAAAGAAATAGTCACACAGGAATCTATAGAAAAATAGTCACACTGGAATCTATAGAGAAATAGTCACACTGGAATCTATAAAGAAATAGTCACACTGGAATCTATAGAGAAATAGTCACACTGGAATCTATAGAGAAATAGTCACACTGGAATCTATAGAGAAATAGTCACACTGGAATCTATAGAGAAATAGTCACACTGGAATCTATAGAGAAATAGTCACACTGGAATCTATAGAAAAATAGTCACACTGGAATCTATAGAAAAATAGTCACACTGGAATCTATAAAGAAATAGTCACACTGGAATCTATAGAGAAATAGTCACACTGGAATCTATAGAGAAATAGTCACACTGGAATCTATAGAAAAATAGTCACACTGGAATCTATAGAGAAATAGTCACACTGGAATCTATAGAGAAATAGTCACACTGGAATCTCTAAAGAAATAGTCACACTGGAATCTCTAAAGCAATAGTCACACTGGAATCTATAAAGAAATAGTCACACTGGAATCTATAGAGAAATAGTCACACTGGAATCTATAGAGAAATAGTCACACTGGAATCTATAGAGAAATAGGAACATCGGAATCTATAGAGAAATAGTCACACTGGAATCTATAGAAAAATAGTCACACTGGTATCTTTAGAGAAATAGTCACACTGGAGTCTATAGAAAAATAGTCACACTGTAATCCATAGAAAAATAGTCACACTGGAATCTATAGAGAAATAGTCACACTGGAATCTATAGAGAAATAGTCACACTGGAATCTATAGAGAAATAGTCAGACTGGAATCTATAGAGAAATAGTCACACTGGAATCTATAAAGAAATAGTCACACTGGAATCTATAGAGAAATAGTCACACTGTAATCTTTAGAAAAAAAGTCACACTGGAATCTATAGAGAAATAGTCACACTGGAATCTATAGAAAAATAGTCACACTGGAATCTATAGAGAAATAGTCACACTGGAATCTATAGAGAAATAGTCACACTGGAATCTATAGAGAAATAGTCACACTGGAATCTATAGAGAAATAGTCACACTGGAATCTATAGAGAAATAGTCACACTGGAATCTATAGAGAAATAGTCACACTGGAATCTATAGAGAAATAGTCACACTGTAATCTATAGAGAAATAGTCACACTGGAATCTATAGAGAAATAGTCACACTGGAATCTATAGAGAAATAGTCACACTGGAATCTATAGAGAAATAGTCACACTGGAATCTATAGAGAAATAGTCACACTGGAATCTATAGAAAAATAGTCACACTGGAATCTATAGAGAAATAGTCACACTGGAATCTATAGAGAAATAGTCACACTGGAATCTATAGAGAAATAGTCACACTGGAATCTATAGAAACATAGTCACACTGGAATCTATAGAAAAATAGTCACACTGGAATCTATAGAAAAATAGTCACACTGGAATCTATAGAAAAATAGTCACACTGGAATCTATAGAGAAATAGTCACACTGGAATCTATAGAGAAATAGTCACACTGGAATCTATAGAGAAATAGTCACACTGGAATCTATAAAGAAATAGTCACACTGGAATCTATAGAGAAATAGTCACACTGCAATCTATAGAGAAATAGTCACACTGGAATCTATAGAAAAATAGTCACACTGGAATCTATAGAAAAATAGTCACACTGGAATCTATAGAAAAATAGTCACACTGGAATCTATAGAGAAATAGTCACACTGGAATCTATAGAAAAATAGTCACACTGGAATCTATAAAGAAATAGTCACACTGGAATATATAGAGAAATAGTCACACTGGAATCTATAGAGAAATAGTCACACTGGAATCTATAGAAAAATAGTCACACTGGAATCTATAGAAAAATAGTCACACTGGAATCTATAGAGAAAGGGTCACACTGGAATCTATAGAGAAATAGTCACACTGGAATCTATAGAGAAATAGTCACACTGGAATTTATAGAGAAATAGTCACACTGGAATCTATAGAGAAATAGTCACACTGGAATCTATAGACAAATAGTCACACTGGAATCTATAGAGAAATAGTCACACTGGAATCTATAGAGAAATAGTCACATTGGAATCTATAGAGAAATAGTCACACTGGAATCTATAGAAAAATAGTCACACTGGAATCTATAGAAAAATAGTCACACTGGAATCTATAGAAAAATAGTCACACTGGAATCTATAGAGAAATAGTCACACTGGAATCTATAGAGAAATAGTCACACTGGAATCTATAGAAAAATAGTCACACTGGAATCTATAGAAAAATAGTCACACTGGAATCTATAGAGAAATAGTCACACTGGAATCTATAAAGAAATAGTCACACTGGAATCTATAGAGAAATAGTCACACTGGAATCTATAGAGAAATAGTCACACTGGAATCCATAGAGAAATAGTCACACTGGAATCCATAGAGAAATAGTCACACTGGAATCTATAGAGAAATAGTCACACTGGAATCTATAGAGAAATAGTCACACTGGAATCTATAGAGAAATAGTCACACTGGAATCTATAGAGAAATAGTCACACTGGAATCTATAGAAAAATAGTCACACTGGAATCTATAGAAAAATAGTCACACTGGAATCTATAGAAAAATAGTCACACTGGAATCTATAGAAAAAAAGTCACACTGGAATCTATAGAGAAATAGTCACACTTGAATCTATAGAGAAATAGTCACACTGGAATCTATAGAGAAATAGTCACACTGGAATATATAGAGAAATAGTCACACTGGAATCTATAGAGAAATAGTCACACTGGAATCTATAAAGAAATAGTCACACTGGAATCTATAGAGAAATAGTCACACTGGAATCTATAGAGAAATAGTCACACTGGAATCTATAGAGAAATAGTCACACTGGAATCTATAGAGAAATAGTCACACTGGAATCTATAGAGAAATAGTCACACTGGAATCTATAGAGAAATAGTCACACTGGAATCTATAGAGAAATAGTCACACTGGAATCTATAGAGAAATAGTCACACTGGAATCTATAGAAAAATAGTCACACTGGAATCTATAGAGAAATAGTCACACTGGAATCTATAGAGAAATAGTCACACTGGAATCTATAGAGAAATAGTCACACTGGAATCTATAGAAACATAGTCACACTGGAATCTATAGAAAAATAGTCACACTGGAATCTATAGAAAAATAGTCACACTGGAATCTATAGAAAAATAGTCACACTGGAATCTATAGAGAAATAGTCACACTGGAATCTATAGAGAAATAGTAACACTGGAATCTATAGAGAAATAGTCACACTGGAATCTATAAAGAAATAGTCACACTGGAATCTATAGAGAAATAGTCACACTGCAATCTATAGAGAAATAGTCACACTGGAATCTATAGAAAAATAGTCACACTGGAATCTATAGAAAAATAGTCACACTGGAATCTATAGAAAAATAGTCACACTGGAATCTATAGAGAAATAGTCACACTGGAATCTATAGAAAAATAGTCACACTGGAATCTATAAAGAAATAGTCACACTGGAATATATAGAGAAATAGTCACACTGGAATCTATAGAGAAATAGTCACACTGGAATCTATAGAAAAATAGTCACACTGGAATCTATAGAAAAATAGTCACACTGGAATCTATAGAGAAAGGGTCACACTGGAATCTATAGAGAAATAGTCACACTGGAATCTATAGAGAAATAGTCACACTGGAATTTATAGAGAAATAGTCACACTGGAATCTATAGAGAAATAGTCACACTGGAATCTATAGACAAATAGTCACACTGGAATCTATAGAGAAATAGTCACACTGGAATCTATAGAGAAATAGTCACATTGGAATCTATAGAGAAATAGTCACACTGGAATCTATAGAAAAATAGTCACACTGGAATCTATAGAAAAATAGTCACACTGGAATCTATAGAAAAATAGTCACACTGGAATCTATAGAGAAATAGTCACACTGGAATCTATAGAGAAATAGTCACACTGGAATCTATAGAAAAATAGTCACACTGGAATCTATAGAAAAATAGTCACACTGGAATCTATAGAGAAATAGTCACACTGGAATCTATAAAGAAATAGTCACACTGGAATCTATAGAGAAATAGTCACACTGGAATCTATAGAGAAATAGTCACACTGGAATCCATAGAGAAATAGTCACACTGGAATCCATAGAGAAATAGTCACACTGGAATCTATAGAGAAATAGTCACACTGGAATCTATAGAGAAATAGTCACACTGGAATCTATAGAGAAATAGTCACACTGGAATCTATAGAGAAATAGTCACACTGGAATCTATAGAAAAATAGTCACACTGGAATCTATAGAAAAATAGTCACACTGGAATCTATAGAAAAATAGTCACACTGGAATCTATAGAAAAAAAGTCACACTGGAATCTATAGAGAAATAGTCACACTTGAATCTATAGAGAAATAGTCACACTGGAATCTATAGAGAAATAGTCACACTGGAATATATAGAGAAATAGTCACACTGGAATCTATAGAGAAATAGTCACACTGGAATCTATAAAGAAATAGTCACACTGGAATCTATAGAGAAATAGTCACACTGGAATCTATAGAGAAATAGTCACACTGGAATCTATAGAGAAATAGTCACACTGGAATCTATAGAGAAATAGTCACACTGGAATCTATAGAGAAATAGTCACACTGGAATCTATAGAGAAATAGTCACACTGGAATCTATAGAGAAATAGTCACACTGGAATCTATAGAGAAATAGTCACACTGGAATCTATAGAGAAATAGTCACACTGGAATCTAAAGAGAAATAGTCACACTGGAATCTATAGAAAAATAGTCACACTGGAATCTATAGAAAAATAGTCACACTGGAATCTATAGAGAAATAGTCACACTGGAATCTATAGAAAAATAGTCACACTGGAATCTATAGAGAAATAGTCACACTGGAATCTATAGAGAAATAGTCACACTGGAATCTATAAAGAAATAGTCACACTGGAATCTATAGAGAAATAGTCACACTGGAATCTATAGAGAAATAGTCACACTGGAATCTATAGAAAAATAGTCACACTGGAATCTATAGAAAAATAGTCACACTGGAATCTATAAAGAAATAGTCACACTGGAATCTATAGAGAAATAGTCACACTGGAATCTATAAAGAAATAGTCACACTGGAATCTATAAAGAAATAGTCACACTGGAATCTATAGAGAAATAGTCACACTGGAATCTATAGAGAAATAGTCACACTGGAATCTATAGAGAAATAGTCACACTGGAATCTATAGAGAAATAGTCACACTGGAATCTATAGAGAAATAGTCACACTGGAATCTATAGAAAAATAGTCACACTGGAATCTATAGAGAAATAGTCACACTGGAATCTATAGAGAAATAGTCACACTGGAATCTATAGAGAAATAGTCACACTGGAATCTATAGAAAAATAGTCACACTGGAATCTATAGAGAAATAGTCACACTGGAATCTATAGAGAAATAGTCACACTGGAATCTATAGAGAAATAGTCACACTGGAATCTATAGAGAAATAGTCACACTGGAATCTATAGAGAAATAGTCACACTGGAATCTATAGAGAAATAGTCACACTGGAATCTATAGAGAAATAGTCACACTGGAATCTATAGAGAAATAGTCACACTGGAATCTATAGAGAAATAGTCACACTGGAATCTATAGAGAAATAGTCACACTGGACTCTGTAGAGAAATAGTCACACTGGAATCTATAGAGAAATAGTCACACTGGAATCTATAGAGAAATAGTCACACTGGAATCTATAGAAAAATAGTCACCCTGGAATCTATAGAAAAATAGTCACACTGGAATCTATAGAAAAATAGTCACACTCGAATCTATAGAAAAATAGTCACACTGGAATCTATAGAGAAATAGTCACACTGGAATCTATAGAGAAATAGTCACACTGGAATCTATAGAGAAATAGTCACACTGGAATCTATAAAGAAATAGTCACACTGGAATCTATAGAGAAATAGTCACACTGGAATCTATAGAGAAATAGTCACACTGGAATCTATAGAGAAATAGTCACACTGGAATCTATAGAAAAATAGTCACACTTGAATCTATAGAAAAATAGTCACACTGGAATCTATAGAGAAATAGTCACACTGGAATCTATAGAGAAATAGTCACACTGGAATCTATAGAGAAATAGTCACACTGGAATCTATAGAAAAATAGTCACACTGGAATCTATAAAGAAATAGTCACACTGGAATCTATAGAGAAATAGTCACACTGGAATCTATAGAGAAATAGTCACACTGGAATCTATAGAGAAATAGTCACACTGGAATCTATAGAGAAATAGTCACACTGGAATCTATAGAGAAATAGTCACACTGGAATCTATAGAAAAATAGTCACACTGGAATCTATAGAGAAATAGTCACACTGGAATCTATAGAGAAATAGTCACACTGGAATCTATAGAGAAATAGTCACACTGGAATCTATAGAAAAAAGTCACACTGGAATCTATAGAGAAATAGTCACACTGGAATCTATAGAGAAATAGTCACACTGGAATCTATAAAGAAATAGTCACACTGGAATCTATAGAAAAATAGTCACACTGGAATCTATAGAGAAATAGTCACACTGGAATCTATAAAGAAATAGTCACACTGGAATCTATAGAGAAATAGTCACACTGGAATCTATAGAGAAATAGTCACACTGGAATCTATAGAGAAATAGTCACACTGGAATCTATAGAGAAATAGTCACACTGGAATCTATAGAAAAATAGTCACATTGGAATCTATAGAAAAATAGTCACACTGGAATATATAGAGAAATAGTCACATTGGAATCTATAGAGAAATAGTCACACTGGAATCTATAGAGAAATAGTCACACTGGAATCTATAAAGAAATAGTCACACTGGAATCTATAGAGAAATCGTCACACTGGAATCTATAGAGAAATAGTCACACTGGAATCTATAGAGAAATAGTCACACTGGAATCTATAGAGAAATAGTCACACTGGAATCTATAGAGAAATAGTCAAACTGGAATCTATAGAGAAATAGTCACACTGGAATCTATAGAAAAATAGTCACACTGGAATCTATAAAGAAATAGTCACACTGGAATCTATAGAGAAATAGTCACACTGGAATCTATAGAGAAATAGTCACACTGGAATCTATAGAAAAATAGTCACACTGGAATCTATAGAGAAATAGTCACACTGGAATCTATAGAGAAATAGTCACACTGGAATCTCTAAAGAAATAGTCACACTGGAATCTCTAAAGCAATAGTCACACTGGAATCTATAAAGAAATAGTCACACTGGAATCTATAGAGAAATAGTCACACTGGAATCTATAGAGAAATAGTCACACTGGAATCTTTAGAGAAATAGTCACACTGGAATCTATAGAGAAATAGTCACACTGGAATCTATAGAGAAATAGTCACACTGGAATCTATAGAAAAATAGTCACACTGGTATCTTTAGAGAAATAGTCACACTGGAGTCTATAGAAAAATAATCACACTGTAATCCATAGAAAAATAGTCACACTGGAATCTATAGAGAAATAGTCACACTGGAATCTATAGAGAAATAGTCACACTGGAATCTATAGAGAAATAGTCAGACTGGAATCTATAGAGAAATAGTCACACTGGAATCTATAAAGAAATAGTCACACTGGAATCTATAGAGAAATAGTCACACTGGAATCTATAGAAAAATAGTCACACTGGAATCTATAGAGAAATAGTCACACTGGAATCTATAGAAAAATAGTCACACTGGAATCTATAAAGAAATAGTCACACTGGAATCTATAGAGAAATAGTCACACTGGAATCTATAGAGAAATAGTCACACTGGAATCTATAGAGAAATAGTAACACTGGAATCTATAGAGAAATAGTCACACTGGAATCTATAAAGAAATAGTCACACTGGAATCTATAGAGAAATAGTCACACTGGAATCTATAGAGAAATAGTCACACTGGAATCTATAGAGAAATAGTCACACTGGAATCTATAGAAAAATAGTCACACTGGAATCTATAGAAAAATAGTCATACTGGAATCTATAGAGAAATAGTCACACTGGAATCTATAGAGAAATAGTCACACTGGAATATATAGAAAAATAGTCACACTGGAATCTATAGAAAAATAGTCACACTGGAATCTATAGAGAAATAGTCACACTGGAATCTATAGAGAAATAGTCACACTGGAATCTATAGAGAAATAGTCACACTGGAATCTATAGAGAAATAGTCACACTGGAATCTATAGAGAAATAGTCACACTGGAATCTATAGAAAAATAGTCACACTGGAATCTATAGAGAAATAGTCACACTGGAATCTATAAAGAAATAGTCACACTGGAATCTATAGAGAAATAGTCACACTTGAATCTATAGAGAAATAGTCACACTGGAATCTATAGAGAAATAGTCACACTGGAATCTATAAAGAAATAGTCACACTGGAATCTATAGAGAAATAGTCACACTGGAATCTATAAAGAAATAGTCACACTGGAATATATAAAGAAATAGTCACACTGGAATCGATAGAGAAATAGTCACACTGGAATCTATAAAGAAATAGTCACACTGGAATCTATAGAGAAATAGTCACACTGGAATCTATAAAGAAATAGTCACACTGGAATCTATAGAGAAATAGTCACACTGGAATCTATAAAGAAATAGTCACACTGGAATCTATAGAGAAATAGTCACACTGGAATCTATAAAGAAATAGTCACACTGGAATCTATAGAGAAATAGTCACACTGGAATCTATAGAGAAATAGTCACACTGGAATCTATAGAAAAATAGTCACACTGGAATCTATAGAGAAATAGTCACACTGGAATCTATAGAGAAATAGTCACACTGGAATCTATAGAGAAATAGTCACACTGGAATCTATAGAGATATAGTCACACTGGAATCTATAGAAAAATAGTCACACTGGAATCTATAGAAAAATAGTCACACTGGAATCTATAGAGAAATAGTCACACTGGAATCTATAGAAAAATAGTCACACTGGAATCTATAGAGAAATAGTCACACTGGAATCTATAGAAAAATAGTCACACTGGAATCTATAGAGAAATAGTCACACTGGAATCTATAGAAAAATAGTCACACTGGAATCTATAGAGAAATAGTCACACTGGAATCTATAGAGAAATAGTCACACTGGAATCTATAGAAAAATAGTCACACTGGAATCTCTAGAAAAATAGTCACACTGGAATCTTTAGAAAAATAGTCACACTGGAATCTATAGAGAAATAGTCACACTGGAATCTATAGAGAAATAGTCACACTGGAATCTATAGAAAAATAGTCACACTGGAATCTATAGAAAAATAGTCACACTGGAATCTATAGAAAAATAGTCACACTGGAATCTATAGAGAAATAGTCGCACTGGAATCTATAGAGAAATAGTCACACTGGAATCTATAGAGAAATAGTCACACTGGAATCTATAGAGAAATAGTCACACTGGAATCTATAAAGAAATAGTCACACTGGAATCTATAGAGAAATAGTCACACTGGAATCTATAGAGAAATAGTCACACTGGAATCTATAAAGAAATAGTCACACTGGAATCTATAGAGAAATAGACACACTGGAATCTATAAAGAAATAGTCACACTGGAATCTATAGAGAAATAGTCACACTAAAATCTATAAAGAAATAGTCACACTGGAATCTATAGAGAAATAGTCACACTGGAATCTATAGAGAAATAGTCACACTGGAATCTATAGAGAAATAGTAACACTGGAATCTATAGAGAAATAGTCACACTGAAATCTATAAAGAAATAGTCACACTGGAATCTATAGAGAAATAGTCACACTGGAATCTATAAAGAAATAGTCACACTGGAATCTATAGAGAAATAGTCACACTGGAATCTATAGAGAAATAGTCACACTGGAATCTATAAAGAAATAGTCACACTGGAATCTATAGAGAAATAGACACACTGGAATCTATAAAGAAATAGTCACACTGGAATCTATAGAGAAATAGTCACACTGGAATCTATAGAGAAATAGTCACACTAGAATCTATAAAGAAATAGTCACACTGGAATCTATAGAGAAATAGTCACACTGGAATCTATAGAGAAATAGTCACACTGGAATCTATAGAGAAATAGTAACACTGGAATCTATAGAGAAATAGTCACACTGGAATCTATAAAGAAATAGTCACACTGGAATCTATAGAGAAATAGTCACACTGGAATCTATAGAGAAATAGTCACACTGGAATCTATAGAGAAATAGTCACACTGGAATCTATAGAAAAATAGTCACACTGGAATCTATAGAAAAATAGTCATACTGGAATCTATAGAGAAATAGTCACACTGGAATCTATAGAGAAATAGTCACACTGGAATATATAGAAAAATAGTCACACTGGAATCTATAGAAAAATAGTCACACTGGAATCTATAGAGAAATAGTCACACTGGAATCTATAGAGAAATAGTCACACTGGAATCTATAGAGAAATAGTCACACTGGAATCTATAGAGAAATAGTCACACTGGAATCTATAGAGAAATAGTCACACTGGAATCTATAGAGAAATAGTCACACTGGAATCTATAGAGAAATAGTCACACTGAAATCTATAAAGAAATAGTCACACTGGAATCTATAGAGAAATAGTCACACTGGAATCTATAAAGAAATAGTCACACTAGAATCTATAAAGAAATAGTCACACTGGAATCTATAGAGAAATAGTCACACTGGAATCTATAAAGAAATAGTCACACTGGAATCTATAAAGAAATAGTCACACTGGAATCTATAGAGAAATAGTCACACTGGAATCTGTAGAGAAATAGTCACACTGGAATCTATAGAGAAATAGTCACACTGCAATCTATAAAGAAATAGTCACACTGGAATCTATAAAGAAATAGTCACACTGGAATCTATAGAGAAATAGTCACACTGGAATCTATAAAGAAATAGTCACACTGGAATCTATAAAGAAATAGTCACACTGGAATCTATAGAGAAATAGTCACACTGGAATCTATAAAGAAATAGTCACACTGGAATCTATAGAGAAATAGTCACACTGGAATCTATAGAGAAATAGTCACACTGGAATCTATAAAGAAATAGTCACACTGGAATCTATAAAGAAATAGTCACACTGGAATCTATAAAGAAATAGTCACACTGGAATCTATAGAGAAATAGTCACACTGGAATCTATAAAGAAATAGTCACACTGGAATCTATAAAGAAATAGTCACACTTGAATCTATAGAGAAATAGTCACACTGGAATCTATAGAAAAATAGATACATTGAAGACAAATGGAAAATGCACGGACTGGAAACATAAACGAATGGGATGCATTTGAAACAGAAGATATGGACAGACTAGAAACGCAGATGAAATTGACAAATTAGAAACATAGGAAAAATAAAATTGGCACAAACGTATCTAAAAATATGTTTTATGCACAGGCACACCCTGATAAACTTTGTATAAAATGTCAAAATGAATTGAAATTCATTTGGTATTTAGTTTCTGTGAAATTTTTTGTATCTGTAAAGTTTTTTTTGTATCTGTTAATTTTTTTGTATCTGGTAATTTTTTTTTGACAAATAGAGCACACATTTGTCGGACATCAATCACATTTTTAGACATTTTTTTGCATATGAAGCATGTAAGGATGGGAATTTTTTTCAGTATGAAACATGTAAGGCTGGGTAATTTTTTTCAGTATGAAGCATGTAAGGATGGGTAATTACTTTCAGTATGAAACATGTAAGGGTGGGTAATTATTTTCAATATGAAACATGTAAGGCTGGGTAATTTTTTCAGTATAAAACATGTAAGGATGGGTAATTACTTTCAGTATGAAATATATAAGGATGGGTTATTTTTTTTTTCAGTATGAAGCATGTAAGGATGGGTATTTTTTTTCAGTTTGAAGTAGGTAAGGATTGGTAATTTTTTACAATATGAAACATGTAAGGATGGGTATTTTTTTTCAGTATGAAGCATGTACGGATAGATAATTATTTTCAGTATGAAACATGTAAGGATGGGTAATTTTTTTCAGTATGAAGCATATAAGGATGGGTAATTTATTTCAATGTGAAACATGTAAGGATAGATAATAATTTCAGTATGAATCATGTAAGGATGGGCAATTACTTTCAGTATGAAACAGGTAAGGATGGGTAATTTTTTTCAATATAAAACATGTAAGGATGGGTAATTACTTTCAGTATTAAATATATAAGGATGGGTAATTTTTTTCAGTATAAAGCATGTAAGGATGGGTAATTACTTTCAGTATGAAGCATGTAAGGATGGGTAATGTTTTTCAATGTGAAACATTTTAGGATGGTTAATTACTTTCAGTATGAAGCATGTAAGGATGGGTAATTTTTGTCCATATGAAGCATGTAAGGATGGGTAATTTTTTTCAATGTGAAACATGTTAGGATGGGTAATTACTTTCAGTATTTAGTATGTAAGGATGGGTAATTTTTTCAATATGCAAAATGTAAGGATGGGTATATTTTTCAGTATGAAGCATGCAAGATGGGTAATTTTTTTCAGTATGAAGCATGTAAGGATGGGTGATTACTTTCAATATGAAGCATGTAAGGATGGGTAATTTTATCAATATTAAAAATGTAATTGTATTGTACTATAAGGGTAATTACTTTCAATATGAAACCTGTAAGGATGGGTAATTGTTTTCAGTATGAAACCTGTAAGGATGGGTAATTTTTTCAATCTGAAACATGTAAGTATGGATATTTTTTTTCAGTACGAAGCATGTAAGGATGAGTAATTAATTTCAGTATGAAGCATGTAAGGATGTGTAATTTTTTCAGTATGAAGCATGTACTTTTTTTCAATATCAAGCATGTAAGGATGGGTAATGTTTTTCAATCCAAACAACTTACAAAATAAAACAAGTTTCGGTATGAAAGCATGTCCTTCCATTTTTACGAACCCCTTACTGCTTGGCTTGTATACAAGTGACATGTTTAATTACTTTTTTATTATTAAATCAACGTGCCAATTTTTTATAAATATTTGGCAGACCATGTATGAAAGCGTATCATAGTTTGTGTAGTGCATTGTTCATAAATAGATATGCAGTTGTTTATTGTCAGCGTAGATTTAAATGTTAGCTAGTGGCATATCTTAACACGATAAATTGCAGAAAAATAGTTCTTTGCTCCACAGAAATCAAATGGTGGATGAACCAAAAGGGGACTAGATAATAGCATCAATTTATTTAAGTTATATTGAATTATATTGTACTATAATGAATTATATTGTACAATAATGAATTATATTGTACGATAATAAATTATATTGTACTATAATGAATTATATTGTACAATAATGAATTATATTGTACGATAATAAATGATATTGTATTATAATGAATTATATTGTACAATAATGAATTATATTGTACGATAATAAATGATATTGTACTATAATGAATTATATTATACTATAATAAATTATATTGTACGATAATAAATGATATTTAGTATAATGAATTATATTGTACGATAATAAATGATATTGTACTATAATGAATTATATTGTACGATAATGAATTATATTGTACTATAATGAAGCATATTGCACTTTAATGAATTATATTGTAATATAATGAATTATATTGTAATATAATGAATTATATTGTACGCCAAAAAATTATATTGTAATATAATGAATTGTATTGTACTATAACGAATTATATTGTACGATAAAAAATCATATTGTACTATAATAAATTATATTGTACAAAAATGAATTATATTGTGCGAAAAGGAATTATATTGTATAGTACTGAAGTATACTGTACTATTATGAATTATATTGTACGAAAAGGAATTATATTGTACGATACTGAAGTCTATTGTACTATAATGAATTATATTGTACGATTATGAATTATATTGTATGATAATAAATTATATTGCACGAAAATGAATTGTATTGTACTGTAATGTATTATATTGTACGATACTGATTTATATTGTACTATAATGAATTTTATTGTGCGATACTAACTTATATTGCACTGTAATGAATTATATTGTATGATAATGAATTATATTGTATGATAATGAATTATATTGTACGAACATGAATTGTATTGTATGAAAATGAATTGTATTTTACGATAATGAATTATATGTGCGATACTAAATAATATTGTACTATAATTAATTATCTTGCATGAAAATGAATTATATTGTACGATACTGAATTATATTATACGATACTGAATTATATTGTACTATAATCAATTATCCTGTACGAAAATGAATTATATTGTACTTTAATAAATTGTACGAAAATGAATTATATTGTACTATAATGAATTATATTGTAATTTAATGAATTATATTGTAATATAATTAATTATATTGTACGGTAATTAATTATATTGTACGATAATTATATTGTATGAAAATCAATTTTATTTTAAGAAAACGAATTATATTGTATTATAATGAATTATATTGTACTATAATGAATTATATTGTAATATAATGAATTATATTGTACGATACTCAATTATATTGGACAATAAGGATTTATATTGTCTGAAAACAAATTCTATTGTACGAAAATGAATCATATTGTACGATAATGAATTATATTGTAATATAATTAATTATATTGCACAATACTGAATTATATTGTAAGATGAATTTTATAGTACGATAATGAATTTTATTGCACGAAAATGAATTGTATTGTACGATAATCAATTATATTGTGCAATACTGAATTATATTGTACTATAATTAATTATCTTGTACGAAAATGAATTATATTGTACTATAATGAATTGTACGAAAATGAATTATATTGTACTATAATGAATTATATTGTACGATAATGAATTATATTGTATTTTAATTAATTATATTGTACGATAATGAATTATATTGTACTTTAATTAATTATGATGTATGATAATAAATTTTATTTTACAAAAATGAATTATATTGCTCTATAATGAATTATATTGTACTATAATGAATTATATTGTACTATAATGAATTATATTGTAATATAATGAATTATATTCTACGACAATAAATTATATTGTACTATAATGAATTATATTGTACGATAAGGAATTATATTTTAATATAATGAATTATATTGTACGATAATGAATTATATTGTACAATAATGCATTGTATTGTACGATTAGTATTTATATTGTACGATAATTAATTGTATTCTCCGAAAATGAATTCTATCGGAAATAATGAATTATATTGTACGATACTGTATTATATTGTACTATAATAAATTATAACGTACAATACTGAATTATATTGTTCTGTAATGAATTATATTGTATGATAATGAATTATATAGTATGAAAATCAGTGGTATTGTACGAAAATGAATTATATTGTACGATACTGAATTATATTATACGATACTGAATTATATTGTACTATAATTAATTATATTGTGCGATAATCAATTATATTTTACGTAAATGAATTGTATTTTGCGAAAATGAAGCATGTTGTACGTTACTGAATTAGATTGTACTATAATTAATTATATGGTACGATATTGAATGATATTGTACAATAAATAATTATATTTTACGATACTGAATTATATTGTACTATAATGAATTATCTCGTACGAAAATGAATTATATTGTAATACATGAATTATATTGTACGAAAATGAATTATATTGTAATACATGAATTATATGTACTATAATCAATTATATTGTGCTATAATGAATTATATTGTACGATAATGAAATATATTGTATTATATTGAATTATATTGTATGATAATGAATTATATTAGATGATACTGAATTATATTGTACGATAATAAATTATATTGTACGAGACTGAATTATTTTGTACTATTATGAATTTTATAGTACGATAATGAATTATATTGTACGAAAATGAATTGTATTGTACGATAATGAATTATATTGTACTATAATGAATTATATTGCACTATAATTAATTATATTGTACGAAAGTGGATTGTCTGTACGAAACTGAATTGTATTGTACTATAATTAATTATATTGTACGATACAGAATTATATTGTAGGAAAATGAATTATATTGTACCATAATGAATTATATTGTGAATTATATTGTACTATGATGAAATATATTGTACAAAAATTAATTGTATTTTAGGAAAAGGAATTATATTGTATGAAACTTTTCTATATTGAACGAAAATGACTTATATTGTACTATAATGAATTATATTGTACTATAATGTATTATATAGTATGATACTGACTTATACTTTATGCAAGGAATTGTATTGTACGAAAATAAATTGCATTGTACGATAATGAATTATATTGTACTATAATGAATTATATTATATGATAATGAATTATATTGTACGAAAATCAATTGTATTTTACTAAAATGAATTATATTGTACTATAATTAATCATATTGCACTATAATAAATTATATTGTACGATAATGAATTATGTTGTTCTATAATGAATTGTATTATACGACACTGAATTATATTTTACTATATATATAAATTATATTGTACGATAATGAATTATATTGTACGAAAATGAATTGTATTGTACGATACTGAATTATATTGTACGAAAATGAATCATATTGTACTATAATGAATTATATTGTAATATAATGAATTATATTGTACGATAAGGAATTGTATTGTACGATAATGAATTATGTTGGTCGGTTGTTAAGTGTTAAGACATTATGTTGAACAAAGATAGTGGTGAAGAAGCAGTACAGTTCTGTTACTGAGTATTAAGTAATAGCCAATAACAATGATGGCAGCGAAGACTCAAATGCAGTTTGTGATGTACACAACGGCGAACTCATTGAATCCAAAATTCTTATAGTAAGTTTTTTAGTAACTTTGGAAGCTTTTCATTGGTTGGTTATTATAACTGTTGATTATATAAACGATTGTTGAAATCATTGGTGTCATAACCCCATTAGTTTGTCTGATGGGAATGGTTTCCTAGCGGCTTCTGCTGCATGGAGACAGGGTAGAGTACTCATCAAGGATCCGTTCTTGACACTCAGCCCGACATGTCAGGAGCTGGAAACCGACCCAGCACCTGTCGGACTGAGGTACACTGCTTGGGTACTACCTGGGAGGTCCACCCTCCTAGGCCTTGCCACCAGGCTTTCCGGTGAGGCAAGTTAGTTGCTTGTCGCCTGAGGCGCCCCTTTCGGGGAATACCAACGGGGTGCCCAGGCAATTTTTGTTGAGGCGAGAGTACCCTTTCTTTAGGGGAGCTCGCCTGTCCTGCACCTTCTGCCTTGTGCCATATTTTGTTGTGGCGCACAGCAAATAAATAACTATCCCCTTCCCATTAGGAGTCAAAAACATTTAACACACCCTTTTTTGATATAATGGAAAAATCCTTTCGAATTCAATTTGGTTTGAATTGAGAAAAGGAAAAAAATAAATAAATTAATAAATAAAATAAAAAATAAATGAACAAATAAATAACAATTGGCTGGGGGATTTGTTTTTATTCTGATATGTCAAAAAGAATTATTGATATAATACTATAATGTATGCAAAACAAAGCCATTTTTTTTTAAAATCACATTAAGTTTTCTTGTTTTTTTTTATACATATAAAATAAACACTTTTCGAATATATATATATCTTCTGGGTTTGACCTTTACTCCTGATCTGAAATGGAACACGTACATCAAGTCTGTTGCCAAGGTCGTTAGAAAGATGGTAGGATTCTTCTACTGCTCCAGAAGATATCTCACTACTGATGCTATTCTCTATCTATATAAAAGCCAAGTACGTCCAAGGATGGAATACTGCTGTCATATCTGGGCAGGAGCTACTAAAAACAGCCTATCCTGCCTTGACAGAGTGCAAAATAGACTTCGTAGCTTAGTGGGGGATGCCCTTTTCTCTACCCTGCAACCTCTCTCCCACAGAAGAGACGTTGCGAGCCTATCCTTGTTTTATCGTTATTTCCATGGCAGGTGCTCGTCTGAACTCCAATCTCTGGTCCCCCCTTGCCAATCTTTCACGAAAAACACCCGTCTAGCTGAATCCACTGTGAAAAATTTCCCCCACTCTTTATTTGTGCCTAAATCAAAATGTGGATTCCATGAACAAAGCTTCTTTCTTAGAAGTGCACGGCTGTGGAACTCTGTTCCGTCTGCCTGCTTCCCACCTGACTACAACTTGGATGTGTTCAAGTCCAACGTTAACAAATTCCTAATGAACCGCCCCCTTAAGTAAACACTCCATCAAATCTCCACACTAACGTAATGTACTTGCAATAACCCTTATCCCTGAGTGGCTTCCGGACCTTGATAAGTGGTGACCACTGTGTAAAATATATATATATATATATATATATATATATATATAATCCTATTCAAATACATATAAATATATATACACAAACACTTACAAATATACATTTTTTTTGTTTAACAAAAACTAAAAATATTCTGTTAGGTATTAGTTGGTTAATTTGGTTAGTAAGATAAAAGTGGTTGCAGTTTAACGTCATCCTTGGGACAATAATAACTCCAACAATATCATGAAGTTCAAAAATGCTTCTCGAAAATAGACACCACCAAATTATGCATCTCACAGCAATGTTTTCCCAAAAGTAATTTTCCCAAGAAAAAGAATAAAATTATCTGCTATAATTGTGGACGATCCAACCACAAAAGGTTCCAGTGTCAATATAAAAGTCCAAAAATTGGCTCTATAAAAAACGTTGAGAACTTTGATGAAGCACATACATTTCTATTCACATGTAACTTTGACAATACCACGAACGGTAAAAATCTCCTTGTAGACTGTGGTGCTACAGCGCACGTTATCACCAAGGAATCTGATTTTATTAAATTTGATTCAAACTTTAATCCACAAATATTACCAAGCATTTCTTTACTTCCGCTGTGCTGAAGTTTTGTTCAGTCTTAGGAAGTTTTACCTTTGAGAAGAGGTTAATTTATTGCTAATCGCCTGGGGCTGGGGATATTTTGTATGCTGGTTTTTCAATCTTTATTTTATGATCTTGTGTCACATCTCCTCACAATGAGAAGTACGACTTGAGATTCCTTATGATCATATTTCTAAATGACCTTATTCGATCAAGTAAATCACAAACCAAGACGAAAGATTGTATCATGCAGTCAAATAGGGATACATCATTGGCAATCAGTCTAATAGTGGTTTTGTTGCTGTTGGGTTAGGGCTCTGTTTAAGGGAAACGATTACTATAATTCATCTTAATCAAGAAGTCATAAATCGTACTAACCAACAGGTAGTATCGTCAATAATCTGCAAACGACGTCTTAGCTCAGACATACCCTTGGATTGACCCCAGAGAGAATTGCCAACCAAGGGCTTCAATAGACCTCTGATGGAAAAAGAAGAAAACCAAAAAATGAACTGGAAGCAAACAATTGAGATTTGATTGTAACGAGAAGAAACTGGAATGATGTTGTGGATTTGATTCAGATTGTTTGTGTCAGAGATGGTCCAGTCTTAGCATGTGCATCCTCTTAGGCATTACATACTTGTTGAGAGGGGCTGGCTTTTACTGATCGCCATAGGAAAGCCTATTGGGGAATGCCGACCGGTCTGTATTTTTTTTTTTTTTTTAATTTTGGCACTGCTACTTTTTCTTCTTCTTCATCTCTCTGTGATGGGAAGGAAGTACTGTTTCCCTCAGAGTATTCAGCAACGATTTATCTACTATGATTAATCTGTCCTTTTTTAGAGTATCAAAAATACAAGCAGCTATTAAATGTATACTAATTGCCCATTTCAGGTCAATCATTCAACAACTGCAACTTGCATTTTTGCCTTCTTAGGATCTACCAGAGTTTGAGCTTTCGGATGACATCTTCCAAACCCACCAGCTTTCTATTGATCAAACCTGTCCAGCCGCTGATTCAGCCTCTGGTTACACCCTTTACTGTTCTATATAAAATGCATTGCTTCTATTTCAATATGTATATAGTCATTTTTTGTGCTGTGGAAGATAATTCAGTATATATTCAAGCAAACAGCATCAGCAGTCACTTTCCTGGGAAGTGGCAATCTGGAAATGGCAGAGTTATACCGTCTAGAACTCTAGTTCCTGGTAGGTCACTCATTGGAGACAGGTTTGATATGCAAGTAGAATTTGGGTCTCATTCCCACTAACAAGACTCTGGTGAAAATCCCAACGGAGTGAACAAGTTCGATCATCCTCTGGTTATTCCAGTCTCTGCAAACACAAATGTGTCAAATGCAGAACCGTAAAATCTGCAATCATGCAGATCTTGTACAGAGTGACGACCCCTCCCCCTAAATATTCCATTGCACAAATAGAATCATTAATAAAATTCCCAATTTTTTCCACAATCCAATCATATTTTGTACAAATAAACTTCAGTCTATAGATTCTCCTCCAATGTTTCAGTCTTTGTTTTCTTGCTATTCAATGCTGAGTACAATTGCACAAGGAATGCAAAACTGGCAACCCACTCCTCTCTCGACCCTGATTTTGTCTATGCTGGCTATCATCAGTGCAGGAATTGTGTGGAGATTGTTTTGATAGACATTATTTTTGAAATAATCTCACAGATAAAAATCTTTGTACTTAAGATTCTGATGAATGTGAAGTCGATTCAGGATCAGAAATCTTACTGATGCAGCAAATCACCAAGTTGTCTTAGCACAAACTTCAAACAAACACTCCTGGATGCTCAAACTTGATCCTTTGATTGCAGAAAGCATTGTAACTTTTATTAACGATTCCATGGATGGTAATTTTTAGGGATTGGGGTTACCCGTACTTTTGGAGAGGGGTCACTTGTATTTTTATTTTTTGAGAGGGGTTGCCTGTATTTTTGAGGAGAGGCCACTTGTATTTTTATTTTTGAGGAGAGGAGAGGTCCCCTGTATTTTTAGGGAGAGGTCACTTGTATTTTTATTTTTGAGTAGCGGGTGTCACCTGTATTTTAGGAGGGAAGGTCACGTATAAGCAAAAAAATGTTTGTGCAGCTGATTGTTGTAAAAATGTTATGAAATCTCTCTTCACTTACATACATGTGCTTCGTAACAGCAAAGGTCAGTTATACAAAGGTCATGCGAACCAAATATCCCTGCAAAGGATGCATTTCTAGGACGATGACACTTAAATGACATATTCGAAAATGGGAATGCACTTTTGCCATTTTCAAATGCTTCTAACAATGCAGTTGGAGGAACGGTTTTATGCGATACGGAATATTTTTCACAAATGCTCCTGGGTGTGACCTCAAAGTGCATTCAGTAATGAAAATTTGGGAATTTTGGTGAGTATGGGGTCCAAATTAAATTTTTAGTTTCCATAGACCTGATATATATATATATATATATATATATATATATATATATATATATATATATATATATATAATGAAATGAAATGAAAAGGAACAAACCAAGTTATGTGTTCATCAACGTTTCGTCTTTATTTTGAGACTTCCTCTGGATGATTGAAATTGAGAAAACAAAACATCAGTACAAACATTTGAAAACATAATATGAAAATATATGACCTTGTGTTGTATTGTCTCTATAATAAAGGGTTGAGTGTTTGTTGTGTCATCTCTAATAATGGATTAGAAGAGATGACGTGTTTTATTATATATTTATGTTGTATCATAAAGAGAATCGTGTGTGAGTGACATGTATTTTCAGAACCTACCTCTGCTTCTTCGATGTTGGACCATCTGGAATTTCTCGTCCTGGAGGGAGACTTGATACCTGTTTTTGGATGAAGATTCAATCACTCCAAGACATAGAATTAGTTCTGTAGTTTATTTCACTTTCCCAGATGTCCTGCAGAAGGTGGAAAGTGAAATCGGCCTGTGTGGGTTCTTCTTCTACACACGTCAGCGTTCGTCCCCCTCCCCCCAGTGAAGAGGAGGAGACAACGGGAAGCCGTCCGTTGTCTTCTGAGTCCAAATCAAATCTCAACGATTCAGCTAACCTGATCACATGACTCGCACGCAATCCAATCAGCTGATGTTAACTTCCGGTCAACGTGTCTACACTATAACTCACCTCTTCCCCCCCCTCTCTCTCTCTATTCTTTAACACTTGTTCCATTTCAGAAACAGAAAAAGTCGTTGGAAATTAAAAAAGGGAGGATGCATAGCATTGTGACAGAGTATAAGATTTTTTATGACGTCATATAGCTTTAATATATTTAAAAAGATATGATGCAATTCATATTCTTTTTGGAACAAATATGTCCGTTATAATTCAAAGGTAGATATGTAACTGAAATTACTGCAAACAACAAAAATAGTTAAATTTATTTCAAATACACTGCGACGGAGACTTCTTGAATCAGTGTTTATTGCAAATGCAACGTCGAGGTTTCTATAATGTATTGCCATTAATAAGTAAACTTTTATTAAAAGAATATAATTTAATTTTAGACACAGGTTAACTCTTTCACAGCATAGAAAACACCCCCATAATAATTAATAAATATAATCAGTCGATAAATTGCATAACAAAAATACACTCATTTCATTTAAGTTACACATCCAGGTTTGAATTATAACAGACATATTTATTCCAAAAAGAATTATGAATTGCATCATATTTTAAAAAATATATTAACGGCTATATGACTCTTTTACAGTGTTATGCCTCTTTTTTTTATATGATGTTATATAAAAAATCTTACTGTTTCACAACGCTGCGCACTCCCTTTTTTTTTTTAAATTTCCAACGACTTTTTTCGTTTCTGAAATGGAACACGGTCATACATTTCATTACATCAAAAATATATTTTCAAATATTTGTACTGGGCTTTGTTTTCTTAATTTCATTCATCCAGAGGAAGTTTTGCAACATTGATAAACACATAACTTGTTTTGCTCCTTTTTTATTTCTCTCTCTCTCTCTCTCTCTCTCTCTCTCTCTCTCTCTCTCTCTCTCTCTCTCTCTCTATATATATATATATATATATATATATATATATATATATATATATATATATATATATATATAAGAGCAAATAGTTAATAAAACATGTTAAAAAACACTTTGAAAAAGAGTTAAAAACGTATTTAATTTGAAAAGGAAACCCTAAATAAGTGAATAGGCCTTAATCCGTGGAGTTTCGAAGGAATACTTTCCTTCTCATCAGAAGGTAGGAATTAGCAAAATGCGGGGTGGGATTTTGCTTGTAAAAGTATTTGATGAAACTGCAAGTAAGTCAAAGATCTTACTTGATAACAAAAAATGAAGCAGAGAGAATAGGGTGGAGAAAAAGGTGATTTTATGTGAATGGATAGTCTGGTGAAAGGTAAAGTATCCAATGACGGTAAAATCCAAAAATGTAAATCCGAGAAAGTTGGTTAAGTTTCCATTTGCACAAGTAAAATCCAAGGAAATCGCGTAATTGGAAGATGGTCCAAAATAATCCAAAAGGCGGAAATTCGTGGAATAATTCACAAATAAGTACAAGGAAAAGAGGAAAGAAATCCAATAATATTATTAAAAGAAAAATAAGATATGTGTTAAACTCGGCTGCTGAGACAAGGTGTAATTAAAAAATGAGTGAAGAAGAAGAGAGAAAAAAGAAAGAAAAAAATGAGTGAAGAAAAAGAAGAGAAAAAAATGAGTGAAAAAGAAGAGAGAGAAAAAAGATTGAATGATGACTAAATGGAATATAAAATAGAAAAGCAAATGTCAAAATGACCCAGACAAGATGACGTTAAAAGGCGCTAAAAATATAGGGCAAAAAAAAGAGGTCCACTGAAATATACAGATTATTACTTAAGAAAATATCAGCAGGAGTAATTAAAAGACACTAAAAAAAATTTAAGGGGAGAGGATGGCCGGTATCTGCAAATTCCGGATAAAGCAAGTAATATGTAAGTAAATACATATAGTAAAATATAAGTAAATATACATACAGGATGTGAATGTGTGGGTAGATTGATATATTTGATAGATAGGAATATTTAAACACTAAAACAGAAATTGCAGATAAAAAACCGACCAAACAAAGAAGAAATAAAGAATTAAAATAAAGGATTATTAAGTTATAAAGTATTAAGAAAGTATGTAGAAAAAACGATAATGTTAAAGAAAACTTATATATCTATCTGAAAGTTTAAAGTAATAACTATGTAATTTCAAAGTTACCATTATTAAATTTGGACTTATGTTTACAGAAAGTGATCTGTTCGTTTTTAGAATTTATTATATTGTTACTTTGAGGGGAAGTAATTATAGTTATAGCTTCGGTTGTGCGGAGGCAACATGACTTAGAGCCTGGAGTATAAGACTTAACTTTTTTAATAGTCCATTTGATTGAGAAGGGGGTATTATTAGAGTTAAGTTTTTTTTTAATTAAAGTGGTTAGAGAAGTTCCTTGGTTATTGTTAGAATTATGGTTATTAAAAGAAGAAATGTGGTTTAATATTCTTTTCTTAATTAATGTTGAAGTAGCACCGAATATATGTATGTACTTTATTTAAAGCTAGAGGTCTGAAATTAATATTAATTTGCTGATTTCTAATAGTTAAATAGTTTGAATTTTGTTCATTGTGTGCAACATAGGGTGGGACAATGATTGTACAAGGACTGTTTTGGAGGGGATAATGAGTGTTCTTAGTGTAAGGATGGCTGTTAGGAGAAATATTATTATTCTCATTAATATTATTATTATTATTATTATTATTATTATTATTATTATTATTGCTAGTTGTATGATTCTAGATGGAGGGGCTGCTCGAGTGGTATATTCGATTAGTAACTATATTAGATGGAGGATGAGAAGAAGGATAACTTGAAGACAAAATATTAGTGTCTGTTATATATATACATACATATATATACATACATATATATATATATATATATATTTATTTATTTATTTATTTATTTTAATTTTTTTTTATTGTTATCGGTCTCTAGAAAATTGTTAACAAGTGTCATTAGCATTAATATGTAATTTTTTTTACTTAGGGATCCCAACCTTTAGTTATATATTTTTACATATATGCATATATATTATATAATGATGTATAAGCATATTACTTACAGTATATATGCATGCATGTATGTAGGTATGTATGTATATATGTATGACCGCTCGTGTCCTGGATGACGGCGACCCCTCAGAACCCTTCCCTGTGACCAACGGGATCAAGCAGGGCTGTGTCTTAGCCCCGACGCTCTTCAGCATGGTTTTCTCTGCCATGCTCCAGGACGCTTTCAAAGACAGTCACTCTGGCATTGTCATCAAGTACAGATGTGACGGGGAATTGTTTAACATCAGGCGAATGCAGGCAGTCACGAAAGTGAGGGAAACCATCATCAGAGACCTTCTCTTTGCCGATGACTGTGCCCTTAATGCCCCAAATGAGATAGAGATGCAACGTCAAATGGACGGATTTTCCACCAGTTGTGACAACTTTGGTCTCACCATCAGTACAAAGAAGACAGAAGTTATGTACCAACCTGCCCCAGGAGATGCATACCATGAACCCGGCATCACTGTCAAAGGACAGAAGATCCATGCTGTGGAGCAATTCACCTACCTTGGCAGCACCCTCTCCCGCACCGCCAACATTGAGATTGAGGTTAACCATAGGATCTCCACAGCAAGCAGTGCATTTGGAAGACTTAGAGACAATGTGTGGAAGAGGAGAGGCATTACACTCGCAACCAAACTGAAAGTATACCGAGCGGTCGTCCTGACAACCCTACTCTACGCCTGCGAAACTTGGACGCCATATAAAAGACATGAAAAACAGTTGAATGGCTTCCACCTCAGATGCCTCCGTAATCTTCTCAACATCCGCTGGCAAGACAGAATTCCTGACACAGAAGTCTTGAAGCGCGCGGGGCTCCATACCATCACCACCATAATCCGCAAAACCCAGCTCCGGTGGGCAGGCCATGTCTATCGCATGCACGACAGCCGAATCCCCAAACAACTTTTCTATGGGGAACTCAGCCAGGGAAAGCGGAATGCAGGGGGCCAAAAGAAACGATATAAAGACTGTCTGAGAACGTCCCTAAAAGACTTTGACATCAGCCCCCAGTCTTGGGAGAGTCGCGCTGCTAAACGTTCGGCCTGGCGTTGCGTCATCAGCCTAGGAGCCGACAGGGCAGAGAATCAACGCATGACACACGACCAGCAAAAGCGCAAGAGGAGGAAGGAGAGAGCTGCCTGTTCACAGCCTGCCGATACCGCCTTCACGTGTCCAGAGTGTGGAAGAGTCTGCCGAGCACGGATTGGCCTCATCAGCCATCTCGGGACCCACAAACCCCTGACGCCGAATTGATTGATACCTTGGTCATCGTCGATTCCGACGGACGAGCAAGAAGAATGTATGTATGTACAACCGGCGAAACGAACGTCTCTCTATTCTATGTTCTGTGTATTTGGGATTGTTTTACTCTTTTATTCATGTTGAATTCACCTATTCTTAACAACCATCATCGTTGTCATCATAAATGCTCCTTCATGTATGTGTACGTGTATGCTCCTTCGTGTATGTGTACGTGTATGTACATGCGTGTATGTATAAATGTTTGAGTGTATGTGCATGTTGTCATGTGTGTTTGTTCTTGCGTATGTATGTTTGCGTGCATCTGTTTGTATGCATGCTTGTATGTGTACGTGTATATCTTTATTTTGATATGTGTGTAGGATGGAGAGGACTCCCAAAAGCCCTGTTAAGGCAACCCCTCTGGGTGAAGCAAATCTCTGATTTATAAAAAAAAATACATAAAGCGGGAGACCAGTACTCGCATTAAGCTGGTCTGCAATTTGATTTGTTGCTGGCTATCTTGCTCATGCTTGTTGCTGGATCTCAACATTTTGAACCGAGAGGGAGACTTAGCTGTCGTACAAAGCTAAAACTCTGTAACATCATCTTTGTATAGATACTTCCTCAGGCATTTTTCTATAAAAATTGTCCGTGGCGATGGAAAAAGTGTCATGTGTGTAGCCCTGAAATGCTGGAAGCATGTAATAATTGATCTGCCCTCATTCTATATATGCATATGTGTGTGTATGTATGTATGTATGTATGTATGTATGTTAATATATGTACTAGTGTATGTATGTGTTTGTATACCTATTTGTATATGTATGTATATATGTATGTGTGTATATTTATTTATTTATCGTGTATACATGTTTATGTGTGTTTGTATGTATATACCTATATATATTTGTGTATATGTATATGTATATATGCATATATATGTATGTGTATAGGTGCATATATATGTATGTGTAGGTATATGTAGGTAACTTTATGTGTATGTATACGTGCATACATGTGTACGTATATGTATGTGAATATGTATGTATATATGTGTATGCACATATATGTATCTGTGTGTACATGTGTGTATGTATATGTTTGTATGTATGTGTTATATGTATTGTGTATGTATGGATGTGTGCATGTGTGTATGTTTATGGATATGTATGTGTATGTATGTGTGTATATGTATATATATGTATGTATGCCAAGGACCGTCTTCAATGTCATGTCTGCTTGACCGTATGAATTATGTATTATTATTATCATTATTATTATTAACAACAACAACAATAACAACAACAACAACAACAATAACAATAACAACAGCAACAACAACACTACCCTTCCTCTTCCAAATGTGAAAACTGGGGTTTTAAATATTGACAATGATAAAACAGACTGAAAACAAAAAACAATGAAAAACACGAATTAAAATTTCTTTTTCAACGTAATTTTAATCATATAAACTGCAAACTTAAACGTAATTTCCGAAGGCAAGATTCGAAGGCCTGTTTCCAAGTAATAACGTTATTAAAACAAAATAAAAAAATATCTAAAAAAAGAAAATCGGATGTAATTTATTTATAAAAACTGAATAAAATAATAGAACGAATCATATATTTTGGCAAAAAATATTTTGTAAACGGATTTTAAAATTGACTGCTAAATAGAGTTCGAATCATTAAAGTTCCAGATGCCATTTTGCTGTCACTCAGCAAGGATCAGAAGTACCGTCTGAGATCATTCTTACTGTTGCAAAATTGTGCTTCACAATTATCTGAGGATGGTTGGAAAATATATCAGGCAAGCAGAACCTGGTAAAATACACCATATCAGATGGTGAGCACGAGCAAACAGAATACTAAGATTTTATATGTCTTAGCAGCAACCATCTGAAAATCTTCTCTTGATGGCAGAATACATTGTTAAAGTATATGCACCATCATGGATGCATATCAAAGTGAAGACATCTAAACATAAATCAATCGTTTGCACCATTTTTTATGTACTATAACTTCTTTTAGGACCACAAAAAGAAAGCTTAGAAGAAGGGTTTGTTATTTTTTCCTTAGAACAACATTTTTTCTCTTCAGCCTAATATATATATATATATATATATATATATATATATATATATATATATATATATATATATATATAGCCTTATTTAGAGCATTCTGAATTTTACTGGTTTTATATAATTGAAAATTCGGCAATCGTTTATATACCAATAAGTTTTAAGTCAAAATGAGATGACTTAATATATATATATATATATATATATATATATATATATATATATATATACAGTGATGATCATATTTATTGGAACGGTAAAATAAAAGTTAAATTTTGTCTAATAAATTCTAAAAAAGGGATTAAATTAAAGAAAATAACAAAGTATATTATGTATTTTTAACTGGCCTTTCCGATACAGCAATCGGATTTTAGAAAAAATAAATAACAAAGGAACAACAAACATAATTGCAAAAAACCCTTGTTCAAAATTATTGGCACGGCTTTGTTTTTCTTTTAGTATCAGTATAATATCAATTAATTTCCGGTTTACGTGCTTTCTGAACTTTTTTATAGCCATATTATGCTTGTTTAACGCTAATTCAGTGAATAATTTTTTTCAGATAATTTTTAGATAGCGATTTATTTAAACTATTATAAGTGACTAAATTATAATTTTCAATCGCCATGGTTAAAACTAAGGAACACAGCGAAGACGTCAGGAAGCTTGTTGTAGCATGCCATACCAATGGGGAGGGCTATGATAAGATTTCAAAGAAGCTAAACCTTCCCAAATCCACTGTTAGAGCCATAATAAACAAGTTCAAATCGTAAGGCCACGTTATGAGTTTAGAGGGTAGAGGGAGAAAAAGGATTCTTTCCCCAAGAGATGAACGGAAAATTGTTCGACAAGTAAAACAAAACCCAAGGATCTCTGTTGGGGAGATTATTGATGAACAGAGCACCTCTGGAGTGAATGTATCTCGACATACAGTTGGTAGAGTTTTGAAGAGAGCTGGTTTAAAAGCATGTCGTCCGAGAAAGACTCCCTTATTGAAGCCTATGCACCTGAAAGCAAGGCTAGCCTTTGCAAAACGTCATATTGATAAAGATGTTGCATTCTGGAAACGTGTTCTATGGACTGACGAAACGAAAATAGAGTTATTTGGCCATAATAAAGTGTCTTATATTTACAGAAAATCTGGCGAAGCTTTCCTGCCTAAGAATACCATACCCACAGTGAAGCACGGTGGAGGCAGTTTGATGTTTTGGGGATCCTTTGCTGCCTCTGGACCAGGGCGACTTGTTAAGGTCACAGGTAGCATAAAAAAGGAAGATTATGTTAAAATATTGGATGAAAACCTGAAAGACTCTGCTAAAGAGCTCTCACTTGGTCGTCGTTGGTGGTTCATGCAAGATAATGACCCAAAGCATTCGGCTAAACTGACTAAGAAATGGCTTGAGGACAATCATATTAATGTTTTGGAGTGGCCATCACAAAGCCCAGACCTTAATCCAATTGAAAATTTATGGAGAACATTAAAATTGAGGGTAATGCAAAGGAAGCCTAAGAATCTTATTCAATTGGAGGATTATTGTCAGGAAGAGTGGGCTAAAATTACTACTCAAGAGTGCAACAACTTGGTTGTAAACTATGAAAAGCGACTGAGGAAGGTAATCAAGGCCAAAGGCTATACAATTGATTATTAAATAAATCGTGCCAATAATTTTGAACAAGGGTTTTTTGCAATTATATTTGTTGTTCCTTTGTTATTTATTTTTTCTAAAATCCGATTGCTGCATCGGAAAGGCCAGTTAAAAATACATAATATACTTTGTTATTTTCTTTAATTTAATCCCTTTTTTAGAATTTATTAGACAAAATTTAACTTTTATTTTACCGTTCCAATAAATATGATCATCACTGTATATATATTAAGAATGAAGTTGTCTCTCTAAATGAGATACAGCAAAAACATATGCATATAATAATATTTGTATAAATAAACATACTAGAATTATGCTCTGTATGTCACTGAGCACGTTTTGATAAACACCGGTTTCAGTTTATTTACATATAGGAAACTACGAAAGTACAGTCATTATATATATATATATATATATATATATATATATATATATATATATATATATATATATATATATATAAATAAAAATTTCCCCAAAACCTCTGGCCTTGATGGAGGGGAGACTAAAACTTGCTGCTATGGTTTCAAATGATCTGAAATAACAGCAACGAGATACTTGATACCAAATATTTCTCATATGTTATATCTCCCCTCATATGGAAATAGGGAACGATTATGAATAACTCCAGTGTCAAATAATCCTTATACACTGTGAAATTTACTTTATACATAGAAACCAATAAGGGGAGATATAACATATGAGGAATATTTGGAATCAAGTCTCCCCTTGCTGTTATTTCAGATCATTTGAAACCATAGCAGCAAGTTTTAGTTTCGTCTCCATCAAGGCCAGAGGTTTGGGGGGAATTTCGGATATTTTGTAATTCATATGCAAAACTAGAAAAACTAGGAAAACAAATGACTATGAAACATTTTATGACAGAAAAAATTCCAAAAATAGGCTCTGAATGATGGATGTTCACCTTTATGTGTGACTACACAATTCAGGTCATTAACTTTCCAATGAGCCGTCATTTGTTAAATTCTGATCAATAGTCACTGAGATTTGGAACTTATAAAATTGTCCCAAAAAGGTGATATATATATATATATATATATATATATATATATATATATATATATATATATATATATATATATATATATATCACCTTTTTGGGACAATTTTATAAGTTCCAAATCTCAAATATATATATATATATATATATATATATATATATATATATATATATATATATATATGTATATATATATATATATATATATATATATATATATATGTATATATATATATATATATATATATATATATGTATATATATATATATATATATGTATATATATATATATATGTATATATATATATATATATATATATATATGTATATATATATATATATATATATGTATATGTATATATATATATATGTATATATGTATATATATATATATATATATATATATATATGTATATATATATATATATATATATATATATATATATATATATATATATATATATATATATATATATATGTATATATATATATATATATACTAGCAGGCCGCCTGGCATGTCCCGGTTGTAAAATATGCTTTTTTTTTTTTTTTTTTTTTTTCTTTTTTACACAGTGATCACCACTTATCAAGGCCCGGAAGCCACTCAGGGATAAGGGTTATTGCAAGTACATTACGTTAGTGTAGAGATTTGATGAAGTGTTAAATTAAGGGGGCGGTTCATTAGGAATTTGTTAACATTGAACTTGAAGACTTGAAGTTGTAGTCTGGAGGGAAGCAGGCAGATGGAACAGAGTTCCACAGCTGTGCACTTCTAAGAAAGAAGCTTTGTTCATGGAATCCGCATTTTGATTTAGGCACAGATATAGAGTGGGGGAAATTTTTCACAGTGGATTCAGCTAGACGGGTGTTTTTCGTGAAAGATTGGCAAGGGGGGACCAGAGATTGGAGTTCAGACGAGCACCTGCCATGAAAATAACAATAAACAAGGATAGGCTCGCAACGTCTCTTCTGTGGGAGAGAGGTTGCAGGGTAGAGAAAAGGGCATCACCCACTAAGCCACGAAGTCTATGTTGTACTCTGTCAAGGCATGATAGGCTGTTTTTGGCCGCTCCTGCCCAGATATGGCAACAGTATTCCATCTTTGGACATACTTGGCTTTTATACAGATAGAGAATTGCATCAGTAGTGAGATATCTTCTGGAGCGGTAGAAGGATCCCACCATCTTTCCAGCGACCTTGGCAACAGACTTGATGTATGTGTTCCATTTCAGATCAGGAGTAAAGGTCAAACCCAGAAGCTTGTCAAAACACGGGGCCTCACCCAGACGAGAGCCATCCATCACAATTGATGCCAGCTGGGGATCAGAGCGTTGATGATGTAAGGATAGGAGTTTGGTTTTGGATGCATTAAAGGTAACCAGCCACATCTTCCCCCGCTGAACCACGCGCTCGAGATCAGAGGAGAGAGAATCTGAGAGAACTTTGTCATTTACAGCCTTTGATGTGTTGCCGTAGATGGTCGTGTCATCAGCATAGATGTCAACGAATGATTTATGTAGATCAGGAAGAGAGTTGAGTCCAGGATTGACCCCTGAGGGACTCCAGCATTTATATTGCAGGCCTCCGATTTTTGTCCATCTACCACTACTCTTATGAACCTATCGGAGAGAAATGATTTAATGATTGAGAAAATATTTCCAGTTATATCGTAGCTGGAAATCTTGTGCTTAAATATGATATCTTGATTAATGTAGATTTTGTATTTATTATTATATCAATATTGGACCTAATATATAGTAATGATTTAAAAAGTTAAAAAAAAAAATGACTCGTGCATAACCACCGAGAATCAAAACCAAAACGCTTAGCTTACGATTTACTTTTTCCTTTGATGTTAATGACTGTACTATGAAGACATGTTTACTGCAAAGCTTAAAATTAAAACATAAACCATTAGCTATTACGTCATGTATGCCTATTCATAAGACCGTCGTTCGACTTTCACCTGGCAAATTTCAGTTCTTTTAATTTTCACACTTTTGCAACGATTTTCTCTGGCTAAAACCCAAAATGATGAAAAAAATGGCCTTACTAGGCATACCAGCGGCAATATCCTTCAAGGAAGCCAACATGACAGTGGTGGTCGAAGGTAGACGGCCTCACTGCTAGTTCTGATAAAAACAAGGCCACAAAGCAAAGAACTGCCCCCAAAAAGCGGTTCCAAGCCAACCTGTATGACAGGTAAACACAGTTTAAGCAGTGGGAGTAGTGACATCCACTGAAATCAAGGAATTGCCAACATCAACCCTTGAGTCGACAAAGTCCAAGGAGACGAAGGATCAGTGGAGTATGGTGGAGAGGTGTAAACGGAAGAACACATCTATCCTCATCTCCACCTCAACCTCACCACCTACAGCAACAGCAGCAGCAGCAGCAGCAGTAACAACATTAGCAGCAAGAGCAGCAGCTGCAGGAAGAACAACAGCAACCTCCACAACAGCCCTCACAGCAGCCGCAGCTATAGCCACTGCAGTAGGCACAACAGCAGCTGCAACAAAAACAATCACTGCAGCAGCAAAATCAGCAGCAGCCGAAGCCACCAAAGCAGCAGCAACAACAACAGGAGCAGCAATGACCAACAGTTCCCACACCAATGGAGACAGGGACCTAGTGGAGAAAAGACTGTTCCTCTGAGGATGAATCCGCCAGCGAGAGGGAGAGGAACTCAATCTCACCACTACCTGGTTCATTCGAAAGGAAGAAAAAAAAAGCAAAAGAAAGAGGAAGAAAAAGTGTCCCCCATGCCCTGTGAGCATACACCACCCTTAACAACAACACAATCCACTTCCACCCCCAAACCAGATACTGCACTAACAACAGATACCACATCAACACCAACACCAGACACCAAACAAACACTTGTCCCCACACCAATGCAAACTGAGCCACCGCCCTAGAAAGAAAAGAATGAACTCAGATGGGGGAGACACTTTTCGGCTTCTCCCACTTGTGAACTTACTCTAACAGCAACCCTCCCCCATGAAATGAGGGAGGAACTGTGTTTTGTAGACCACCTGTCTATGGTAACAGCAGAGAAAACATTTAAAACCTCTGCTGGATTGCCAACAGATAGGGGGAAAAGATGTTAATGTTCCCTCTAATTTCCCGGATGCCTCACTTCTAGCAACTTTCATCAGGCTTCCAAAGGCCTGCAAGACCGACTTGTGGACAATTCTGGAGGCCGCTGGAGGGGCCGTCCTAGGAATGGAACTTATTAAGAAACACGACCCTTCCCTGGACAAACTGTCAAAACAATGCAAGGGAAGGGTCCTAATGTCGGCGTTCTTTTATTGGCCGACTCTTTAAAGATAGATACCAGGGCTTTGAATTTCGCTAGTCTGAATGTGAGGGGCTTGAGATTATCGGGCCAGGCGGTTTGCCTCTGGCACGACCTGTTGCCCCTGAGAGTAGCTGTGGCTGCGATTCAGGAGAAGCATTTCGTTTCTTCTGTGGATTGTCAGGTGCTGGCCTGAGATTTTGATGTTTTTTAGCATATGGCAACCCACAGGGGATGGGCGTCTCCTTGCTGGTGAAACGTACCCTGTCAGATGTTGTTCATAGGGATGTAGAGGGCAGGGTGGTCATTGCCAATGTTGCCATAAAAGATTCTGTGTTTCAGGTGATCACGGTTCATGTGCCCAGCCCCGCTCGCGATATGGTCTCATTCTTCAGTCTGCTTGATGCGTTTATAGTGTGTCGGAAGTGAGTAGTACTAATGGGGGATTGGAACGACATCTTAAACCACAAGAAAGACAAGGGTGGAGGCGAAGCTAGTGGGTCAGAAAGGCGTGAGTCCAGCCTGGCTGATCTGATGGCTAGATATGGTCTGGTCGACAGGTTTAGGGTCAAGCATCTGGGGCAGAAGATGCGGATATGGACCAATAGCATTTCCTCTTATCCAAATACCTATTTGGACAGGATGTTAGTTAGAACTTCTTATCTTGACCACATTCACATAAACTAGTTATGGCCTAGTTGGAGCTAGGAAATAGGCCTGTTAGTGGGGTAAAGTTAAACACCTTCCTTCTGAAGATAGAAGACTTCTGAGATAAGTTAATAGAGTTAATTCAAAAGGCACTAGTGTGGGTGGTTATCAGGAGTAAGTGTCGGGTGTGTCTCAAAGCTAAAATTAGAAGATTCTCCATCAAGTATGCCCAGCGCCTTGCACTAGATAAAGCTAAGATGAAGAAGCAGCTAGAGCAGAAACTAGTCCAGGCTTTGGGAGAGGGTTATAGGGTTAGTCAGGAACTAGCTAAGCAAGACTTTCTGCATGAGACTAGCAAGCATTATGAAGGTCAAGTAGTTAGAGCTAGGCTTAGAAAGATAGGAAACGAAGCAATCAACACTGACGTGGACATGCATCACAAGGTTTCTAGGCATGGCTCAGACAAGTACATTGGCAAAGTCAAACATCCGGATGGACGCACCTTGGGATCAACTCAGGAGATCTGTAGGGGTTTCGAGAATATTTCACAGTAGCCCGATCTTCCAGTCCACGAGTTTAGCAACTATTTGGCTGACTCTCCCTGTCTCGAGGTGGCTAGGGCAGCTAATTGCAAGGACCGGGTAATGTAGCAGGAGGTTTTTACTGCACTGAAGCAGATCAGCTGTGACAGCTCGCCGGGACTTGATAATCTGCAATACGAACTGTATTTGAGGCTGTCGTCCATGTTTCTGCCTCTTCTGATGGATGTGTCCAACCATTGATTTTCTCAGGGATCCATCCCAGTGCAAGTCACCAAAGGAGTGATCACATTACGGAGGAAACATGACTACAGACTCATAACTCTGCTAAACACAGAGTTAAAGAATATTCCCAAGATCTTGTCGAATTGACTGCAGATGGTTATCAGCGACTTGATCAAATGGGAGCAGAACTGTGAAGGGGAGATTGATTCAGAACAGAAGCCACGCAGATTAATTTAGACCAGTCCAAAGTTTTTGATAAGGTCGAATATTGCTTCCTGGCACCTGTCTTAGAGGCCACTGGTTTTAAATCGAACTTCTGCAAGTGGATCTCTATGATATATTGCCAGCCCACGGTGGTTATACAAGTCAATGGAAAGTGCTTGAAACTCTTTATCTATTGGTCAGTTTGTAAGGGTTGTTTGTTGTCGCCCCTGCTTTATATCCTGGTGTTGGATCCGCTGCTCCACAAGCTGAGATGTGGCGAGGCATAATCAGCCCTGTGCAGAATAGCTCTGCCAGGCGGCTCGGCCACCAGAGTATCTGCATTCACTGATGATGTCACAGTCTTTGTGTCAAGCTTCCAAGACATTGAGATTATGTTAGAGGTGCTCGTTCAGTACGAAAGAATCACAGGAGCCAAGATACACTGCAGCAAGTCGGTCAGACTGTGGTTGGGCACCTGGAGTGGTAATGCAAACCTCCCGGTGCCCTTCAGCTGGATGGATGGTTCAGGTTGGATCCTCAGCGTCTGGTTTGGACCAGGTCTCCAGCTTGAAAAGAATTGATTGGAGATACAGTCAAAGGTGAAGGCTGTGGTCAACTCGTAGCTTCCTAGAAAACTTTCCTTAAAGGGTGCGCCACATACTTCTTCCTTCTCATCTTTTACTGACCAGCTGTACTTTCCCTGCACAACACCTAAAAGCTCTTGTCAAACTCTTGGTCAAAGGAAGACACTGAGTGAGCAGACAGATATTCAACCTCTGTGTGAAGGAGACTTGGGAATGCTGGATGTATAATGTCATCGAGATGCTGAGAAGCTGCCTTTTCTGACTCACTACCTCCAAGAAGATCAACTCTGGCACCTGTGGTTACTGCCGCCTTTCCTGACCTCATTCTTGACTCCTCTGTCAAGAGACACCGCAGGCTGTGGGGAGAATCTGCCTTCCGAAAAGAGCATCGAGCCACACTAAAATGACTACCAAGGTCCAGCGACTTTGTTACTGCTATCTGTAGGGAACTCCACTGGAATCTAGTGGGGGGCCGCTGCTAACTCGCTATGTGCACATTTGGGTTGGCAGCAGAGTGAGATCCATTCCGTATAGAGTTGGGCATCAAGTTCAAGTCATCTGAACAATTCGGAGTTCCCTCTGACCTGGCGATTGGCCTGAAATACACTTCCCCTTAACAACGTACAATACAGTTCCGGTATTTTGGAGTCATCTGCTTGTCCCCATAGAAATGACTGATCATGCTTTCTTCGATTACCGTGGACTCTGCCGGTACTGTTTGTATGTCAGCAAGGTGACAGCTCACATCAATCCCAAGCATCCTCACCTGATTCCCATATTCAATGTCGTTGACAAAGTGAGGCTGCTGTGCGACCTGGAAAGATGAATTACGATCCTGGCTGTGGTGAGAATGGTGCTTTGGACATCCTGACTGCAAGGTGGCCGGGGGGGAGGGTTTGCCTTGTCTCAGAGCTCCACAGCCTGGACCCGGTCGTCATCATGCTACTGCGAGGAAATATATGACAATGACCATCGGCTGTTGGAATGTGCGGACGCTGCTTGACTTGCCGTCAGCAATAACGCATCCAGAGCGTAGATCTGCTCTTGTATCTAAGGAACTTCAACGTTATGACATGGACATAGTTGCTCTGTCTGAAACCAGGCTGGTTGATGAGGGACAGTTTTCTGAGTTGGCTGGGGCCTACATCATTTTCTGAAGTGGTAGAGCAGATGGATCTAAGAGGTAATCAGGGATGACTTTTGCTATAAAGGCATCAATTCTTTCTAGCCTGGTAAAATTTCCCTATGGTGTGAGTGACCGGATCATGATTATGAGGTTACCTCTGGTAAATGGTTGTTATACAACTTTTTTGATTGTCTATGTATCCACTATGGATGCAACAGAAGATGAAAAGGTTTCTTTCTACATTGCATTGCGCAGTATAGTTAGGCGCATCCACTCTGCTAACAAGAACTTCATTCTTGGAGATTTTAATACTAGGGTGGGAAGAGATTTTGAAACCTGGGATGTGCTGGGTAAACACGGAGTGGGCAAGTGTAATAGCAATAATCTGATGTTGCAGTTTTGCTCAGAGATGGGTTTTAAAATCAGTAACACCGTGTTTCAGCAGAAGGACAAATACAAGACGACCTGGATGCATCATGGTTCCAAACAATGGAACTTGATAGACTGTGTTAGTCAGAAAACTTGAGATGATGCAATGCTTGGCAGACTTGTTGCAGACGGTTTGGCGGGATGAGTGTGTTGTGCAGGATTGGCGGGATGCATTGATGGTGGTGCTATACAAGGGAAAGGATGCCAGAGATGAATGTGGAAACTATTGGGGCATCTCTTTTACTGTCAGTAGTCAGTAAGGTGCTCTATAGGATCATGCTAGACAGAATGCTGGAGCACATTGCTGACGATGTTTTGTCTGAGTTGCAGTGTGGTTTCAGAAGATGTCGAGGGACAGTGGATATGATTTTTACAGCCAGGCAACTACAGGAGAAATGTATAGAATAGCAAAAAGGTCTGTATCAGGTGTTCATCGATTTAACCAAGTCATAAGTCAATAGGGATACTTTGTGGGAGATTCTGAAAAAACTTGGCTGTCCTGACAAGTTTGAAGCAGCATTTGATTATACATAGAAGTGACCATCAAAAACGTGCTGCTAGTGGCGCACAAGCCTTCACAATGTGTGCCAAAGAATGCCAGCGTTTGGCAGGGCTTAAAAGCCACCTTCGCTGAGTTGTTTTCGTGTTTCTGTATATGTTTTTTTATATGTGCTATATCAAGTAATGGCAGTGTTCGAAAACGAATTTGCTGCCATTAAAATTATCCTGAACAAGACGTTAAACTGTATCGATTTTGTTTGTATTAACACTTTAACATACTAATACATAACTGATACTTTTACCGAAATAAAAAGATAAATTAAAAATCACTTTTTGAAAACATTTTTCTATATTTTTTACAAATTTTTGCATGCTTATTAAAATAATAGAATTTTAGAAGTAAACGCAATAAAAAAAAGTTTGAATTATACAGACAAAATCCACCGAAAAGTCACGAAAATTTACGCAAATATATAATAGTCAAAAGATTTAATAAAACAATAAAATGACATTCGGACATTAGGTCCGATCTTTCAACTTTGCAGAAAACACAAAAATCAGCTCACACTGTGACTGGCAATAAAATTAATTTCATTGGCGAATTACTTTTTGCCGTAAATTGGAACGGGAATATTAAAAACGAATGAAAGCGTGCATACTAAAAAATTCCAGAAAATATGAAGAAAGTTCATGAAACGAAAACATGCCATATGAAATTTCGTCGAACTCAAACTGTCTATGAAAAATAACCAAAAACTTCTCAAATGAAGTGCGTACAGCAAATTATGGAAGACAATGAAAAGAATAATTCGAAAATACGTCGAGACATAATGCAACTACGATTCGAACAATTAAAAAGTGAGTAAAAAATAAAATCATCACAAAGAGAGAAACACCAAAAGAAAGTTATTTCGAAATACAAACAAAAAGAGGTTGAAGCTTTAAAGAAAAAGAAAAAACCAACACTAGCCGCAAAGCCGCAAAGTAAAATTAACAAATACAAAGTTAGTTCAACTATACCAGTTTTTACATTTTAAGTTATACTGAATTATATATATATATATATATATATATATATATATATATATATATATATATATATATATATATTCAAAGGAGTGGAGACACCAACATTTGTTGTTTTTTTATATTTTGCTTATTACTAGCAGTTCAGCTCGCTTTGCTCGGGCCTTATGTACTGTTCATAACTTTATGTGCTTATGTATATGCATATTAAAAAGTTTGACTCATGTCCAGATAATCTACAGCTAAAATTTCAAGTGTTTAGACCTAATATTTCGGGACGAATTTGGTAGAGTCTACAAAGGTCAACTCTTTCAACTTTGACCTCTTGGCAGCCAAATTTCCACATCAAAACTGATTAAAAAGTTTGCATGTGTGATTAAAATGTAAAATGTCTGATTAAAATGTAAAATTTCAAATGTTTAGAACCAAAATTAGCTGAATAGTTAGCTAGAAATCGCAAAGGTCAAATCTTTTGAACTTTGACCCCTTGGCAGCCAAATTTTCGGCCAGAAGCCGATTATAAAGCTTGCCCTATGTCTAAATACCATTTCTGTAAAATTTCAAATGTTTCGACCAAAAATTAGCTGAGTATTAGCAGAGGTCAACTTTTTTTAAACTTTGACCCAAATTTTGACTCTAATATTCTGATAGTGGTTGTACAATCAAGTTAGGTCATCCTTTCTTTCTTTTGAATGTCAGCTTACTTATTACAATTATAAGAGGTGGCCTGTCAACGATAAGCATCGAGATGTTGGATTGTTTTTGGTAGCTGGGAGATTTTCTCAAGCAACGAATCTATTTTGGTCTAAAGACCATGACATGACTATGGTCTCACGGTTCCCTAGAGGGATGATGATGCGATACCAAACCTCAGCCATATGGTCAGCAGTTAGGGGCTCATTCCAGATTCTCTTCTATCGAGATTCGTTGTCTAACTCCGAAATCTGTTCAAAATCGCTCATGCATAAGCTTATATAATGGGGTGATGGAATGCTCTAAGGTCCATTCCAGCTAATCGGTGATCGCTGCGTCACATGCCCTTCTCTTCTGATTGGTTCAGTGTCAATCTTACATAATCAATCTTTGTGAGTATTTTTCCCTCGAGGTGGTTCTCACGTTGACAATTCTTGGGAGGATGACCTCAGGGTCATGTATTTCCATTAGTGTAACATAACAATGTTTCACTACCATTCTCTCAAAATATATAGTTTTATTAGCAAAGCAATATTAGTATAAAAATATTATTATCAATCTCAAATCCGCTCAGCTGAAGTTGTTTTCTCTTTGTTTGAATCATCGACCAAATAAATGGAGTCAGCAAAGCAATCAGGAATTGCCGGGATTCTTCGCATAATAATTCAGCTCTATTATTCTGTTATACTCGTCATTAGTGTAAAATTCAACCAACATAGGTGATTTGGTTACAATTAAATTCATGGCAAAAGTGTATAAGAAATGGTGGTGACTATGTAGAAAAATAAATTCTGAAGCACAAAAAGTTCCTCATTTTGTTGGTACCTCTCCCGTTTTCGTACTTCTTCAAAAAGATTTACTTTTGGAACCGCTCTCGTAAAAATAACCTAAATTTTAATTAGCTTCATTAACCAACGAAAAGTTCTTAAAACATCATTTACAAAACTAAAACTAAATAAATTAATGCCAATAAAAGATGTTTTCATTCTTGTAAATAAATGTTCCCACTTCCCATTAAAGAGATGCATCTCTAATCATTATTCCATTAATATTTTTAAATATTTATCATGTTAATATTTATCATGTTAATATTTATCATGTTAATATTTATCATGTTAATATTTATCATGTTAATATTTATCATGTTAGTTACGAGTAAAAACAAAAAAGAATTATTAAATCGAATTTTCAAGATTTACACATGCTACGTTATGCATCCAATTAAAACAACAAGTCAAGTTCTATAACTATATATATATATATATATATATATATATATATATATATATATATATATATATATATATATAACTGTATCTATAATATAAAGCTGTGTGTGTGTGTGTGTGTGTGTGTGTGTGGTCACGAATAGGCTCTTATATGGTTGACTATTTTAAAAAACTGATTACATATAATGATAGAAGATGTATCGAGACACAGGAATGGGTATGTTTGATCTGGCATAATGATGATTCATTAAAATTGTGGGGTCTGCGTTCGCGCCTGATCCACAAAGTATGGAAATAAAAAATTTAAAATTAAAAAAAAATAAGTTTACAAGTGTTTTGAGTAAGATGTACATAATAATATTTTGATAAGTATGTTTTAACTTAAATAGGAATGGTATAATAAAATTGTGGGGTCTGCATTCGTGCCTGGCCTCCATAGAATGGAAATAGGCACAAACTTTAATAAAGACTTATCAAATCTATCTGCGTAAGTATACTTTGATAATTATGTTTCAGTTTGAAGAAATATGGTATAATAAAATTATGGGGTGTTCGTTCGTGCCTGACCTCCATAGAATGGAAATATGTCACAAAGTTTAACAAGATTTTTTAATATAGATCCACAGAATATTGTGATGTGTTTCAGTGTGAACAGGTATGGTATGATAAATTATGGGGTTTATCTATTATATATATATATATATGTATATATATATATGTATATATATATATATATATATATATATATATATATATATATATATATATCATAATTTAGGAATTTAAAATTTGTGATTTAAAAATTTCAAATATAGAAATTTTATTATATGCAAGGCCAAGAATAGAGTATAGTAAAATAATATATTTTTTATTAGATTTTATTATTTTTTTTATTAGATTTATTACAATACGCGTTGAATCTTTTTACCTGCCGAATACCAAGAGCTTCCATTACAGGATCAGCATGCATTTCGATTTGAAGTTCAATATCCCTTTTTTGCTGCATCAGTATCGAGTTTCCCTGATTCTATGTAGCTAAAATGATTAAAAACTTTTAAAAAATTTAATTTTCTATGTTTATAAGCTTTAGCATATTAGTTGCAAACCTTTTATAATATTTGCTAATATTTTTCCTCCGAGATGTATAAACATCGAAAACTCATGGGTTAAGGAAATATATTTTGCTACACTGTATAAATATAGAAATTATAGTCTTGCATACCATAAAATTTCTATATTTGAAATTTAACTTTTACAAATCACAAATCTTAAATTCCTAAATTATGATTTATTTGCTCTATCTAGTATTTTGAGCAATTTCATTTAGCTGAGATAGTCTTATATAAAAAATATTACATCCAATAATATTTTGTAAGACCGATAATCACTGGATTTGCACACCAGTAGATTAATCGTATTTTACTATTCTGAATAATATATATATATATATATATACTAGTATTTTAGCCCGGCGTTGCCCGGGTGTTTGGAGGTGTATGCTGAGCAAAAAAAAAAAAAAAAAAGCGGTCAATTTTTTAACTTTAACCCATATTATGACCCCTTAAGATTTATTGTTTTGAGCTCAGATCAAGTTATTAAGTTAGATCCATGTCCAAGGAACCTATATCTAAGATTTCAAGTGTTTAGACCCCAAATTGTCGGAGGAGTTTGGTAGAGTTCTCAAAGGTCAAATCGTTGAACTTTGACCTCTTAACAGCAAAATTACGCAAATATATAATAGTCAAAAGATTTAATAAAACAATAAAATGACATTCGGACATTAGGTCCGATCTTTCAACTTTGCAGAAAACACAAAAATCAGCTCACACTATGACTGGCAATAAAATTAATTTCATTGGCGAATTACTTTTTGCCGTAAATTGGAACGAATGAAAGCGTGCATACTAAAAAATTCCAGAAAATATGAAGAAAGTTCATGAAACGAAAACATGCCATATGAAATTTCGTCGAACTCAAACTGTCTATGAAAAATAACCAAAAACTTCTCAAATGAAGTGCGTACAGCAAATTATGGAAGACAATGAAAAGAATAATTCGAAAATACGTCGAGACATAATGCAACTACGATTCGAACAATTAAAAAGTGAGTAAAAAATAAAATCATCACAAAGAGAGAAACACCAAAAGAAAGTTATTTCGAAATACAAACAAAAAGAGGTTGAAGCTTTAAAGAAAAAGAAAAAACCAACACTAGCCGCAAAGCCGCAAAGTAAAATTAACAAATACAAAGTTAGTTCAACTATACCAGTTTTTACATTTTAAGTTATACTGAATTATATATATATATATATATATATATATATATATATATATATTCAAAGGAGTGGAGACACCAACATTTGTTGTTTTTTTATATTTTGCTTATTACTAGCAGTTCAGCTCGCTTTGCTCGGGCCTTATGTACTGTTCATAACTTTATGTGCTTATGTATATGCATATTAAAAAGTTTGACTCATGTCCAGATAATCTACAGCTAAAATTTCAAGTGTTTAGACCTAATATTTCGGGACGAATTTGGTAGAGTCTACAAAGGTCAACTCTTTCAACTTTGACCTCTTGGCAGCCAAATTTCCACATCAAAACTGATTAAAAAGTTTGCATGTGTGATTAAAATGTAAAATGTCTGATTAAAATGTAAAATTTCAAATGTTTAGAACCAAAATTAGCTGAATAGTTAGCTAGAAATCGCAAAGGTCAAATCTTTTGAACTTTGACCCCTTGGCAGCCAAATTTTCGGCCAGAAGCCGATTATAAAGCTTGCCCTATGTCTAAATACCATTTCTGTAAAATTTCAAATGTTTCGACCAAAAATTAGCTGAGTATTAGCAGAGGTCAACTTTTTTTAAACTTTGACCCAAATTTTGACTCTAATATTCTGATAGTGGTTGTACAATCAAGTTAGGTCATCCTTTCTTTCTTTTGAATGTCAGCTTACTTATTACAATTATAAGAGGTGGCCTGTCAACGATAAGCATCGAGATGTTGGATTGTTTTTGGTAGCTGGGAGATTTTCTCAAGCAACGAATCTATTTTGGTCTAAAGACCATGACATGACTATGGTCTCACGGTTGCCTAGAGGGATGATGATGCGATACCAAACCTCAGCCATATGGTCAGCAATTAGGGGCTCATTCCAGATTCTCTTCTATCGAGATTCGTTGTCTAACTCCGAAATCTGTTCAAAATCGCTCATGCATAAGCTTATATAATGGGGTGATGGAATGCTCTAAGGTCCATTCCAGCTAATCGGTGATCGCTGCGTCACATGCCCTTCTCTTCTGATTGGTTCAGTGTCAATCTTACATAATCAATCTTTGTGAGTATTTTTCCCTCGAGGTGGTTCTCACGTTGACAATTCTTGGGAGGATGACCTCAGGGTCATGTATTTCCATTAGTGTAACATAACAATGTTTCACTACCATTCTCTCAAAATATATAGTTTTATTAGCAAAGCAATATTAGTATAAAAATATTATTATCAATCTCAAATCCGCTCAGCTGAAGTTGTTTTCTCTTTGTTTGAATCATCGACCAAATAAATGGAGTCAGCAAGGCAATCAGGAATTGCCGGGATTTTTCGCATAATAAAAGATCTAATTCAGCTCTATTATACTCGTCATTAGTGTAAAATTCAACCAACATAGGTGATTTGGTTACAATTAAATTCATGGCAAAAGTGTATAAGAAATGGTGGTGACTATGTAGAAAAATAAATTCTGAAGCACAAAAAGTTCCTCATTTTGTTGGTACCTCTCCCGTTTTCGTACTTCTTCAAAAAGATTTACTTTTGGAACCGCTCTCGTAAAAATAACCTAAATTTTAATTAGCTTCATTAACCAACGAAAAGTTCTTAAAACATCATTTACAAAACTAAAACTAAATAAATTAATGCCAATAAAAGATGTTTTCATTCTTGTAAATAAATGTTCCCACTTCCCATTAAAGAGATGCATCTCTAATCATTATTCCATTAATATTTTTAAATATTTATCATGTTAATATTTATCATGTTAATATTTATCATGTTAGTTACGAGTAAAAACAAAAAAGAATTATTAAATCGAATTTTCAAGATTTACACATGCTACGTTATGCATCCAATTAAAACAACAAGTCAAGTTCTATAACTATATATATATATATATATATATATATATATATATATATATATATATATATATATATATATATATGATGAAAATAATGGAAATAGTATTCCGACAAAATAGAAAAAATAAAAAAGGAACAAACCGTATTATGTGTTCACCAACGTTTCGTCTTTATTTCACCCAGAGGAAGTCTCGAAATAAAGACGAAACGTTGGTGAACACATAATACGGTTTGTTCCTTTTTTATTTTTTCTATATATATATATATAACTGTATCTATAATATAAAGCTGTGTGTGTGCGTGTGTGGTCACGAATAGGCTCTTATATGGCTGACTATTTTAAAAAACTGATTACATATAATGATAGAAGATGTATCGAGACACAGGAATGGGTATGTTTGATCTGGCATAATGATGATTCATTAAAATTGTGGGGTCTGCGTTCGCGCCTGATCCACAAAGTATGGAAATAAAAAATTTAAAATTAAAAAAAAAATAAGTTTACAAGTGTTTTGAGTAAGATGTACATAATAATATTTTGATAAGTATGTTTTAACTTAAATAGGAATGGTATAATAAAATTGTGGGGTCTGCATTCGCGCCTGGCCTCCATAGAATGGAAATAGGCACAAACTTTAATAAAGACTTATCAAATCTATCTGCGTAAGTATACTTTGATAATTATGTTTCAGTTTGAAGAAATATGGTATAATAAAATTATGGGGTGTTCGTTCGTGCCTGACCTCCATAGAATGGAAATATGTCACAAAGTTTAACAAGATTTTTTAATATAGATCCACAGAATATTGTGATGTGTTTCAGTGTGAACAGGTATGGTATGATAAATTATGGGGTTTATCTATTATATATATATATATATATATATATATATATATATATATATATATATATATATATATATATATATATATATCATAATTTAGGAATTTAAAATTTGTGATTTAAAAATTTCAAATATAGAAATTTTATTATATGCAAGGCCAAGAATAGAGTATAGTAAAATAATATATTTTTTATTAGATTTTATTATTTTTTTTATTAGATTTATTACAATACGCGTTGAATCTTTTTACCTGCCGAATACCAAGAGCTTCCATTACAGGATCAGCATGCATTTCGATTTGAAGTTCAATATCCCTTTTTTGCTGCATCAGTATCGAGTTTCCCTGATTCTATGTAGCTAAAATGATTAAAAACTTTTAAAAAATTTAATTTTCTATGTTTATAAGCTTTAGCATATTAGTTGCAAACCTTTTATAATATTTGCTAATATTTTTCCTCCGAGATGTATAAACATCGAAAACTCATGGGTTAAGGAAATATATTTTGCTACACTGTATAAATATAGAAATTATAGTCTTGCATACCATAAAATTTCTATATTTGAAATTTAACTTTTACAAATCACAAATCTTAAATTCCTAAATTATGATTTATTTGCTCTATCTAGTATTTTGAGCAATTTCATTTAGCTGAGATAGTCTTATATAAAAAATATTACATCCAATAATATTTTGTAAGACCGATAATCACTGGATTTGCACACCAGTAGATTAATCGTATTTTACTATTCTGAATAATATATATATATATATATATATATATATATATATATATATATATATATATATATATATATATATATATATATACTAGTATTTTAGCCCGGCGTTGCCCGGGTGTTTGGAGGTGTATGCTGAGCAAAAAAAAAAAAAAAAAAAGCGGTCAATTTTTTAACTTTAACCCATATTATGACCCCTTAAGATTTATTGTTTTGAGCTCAGATCAAGTTATTAAGTTAGATCCATGTCCAAGGAACCTATATCTAAGATTTCAAGTGTTTAGACCCCAAATTGTCGGAGGAGTTTGGTAGAGTTCTCAAAGGTCAAATCGTTGAACTTTGACCTCTTAACAGCAAAATTTCTGGCCGAAAACGGATTACATAGATTTTCCCAAATCTCAGTACCCTGTATATTAAATTTCGAGTCTGTAGACTGAAAATTAACAGAGTTATTGCGCAGGAAAATGTACACAGACAGACACACACACAGACAGACATGTTCGCTTTTATAGACATACTAGCATTTCAGCCCGGCGTTGCCCGGGTGTTTGGAGGTGTATGTTGAGCAAAAAAAAGCGGTCATTTTTTTTAACTTTGACCCCTATTATGACCCCTTAACATTTATTATTTTGGGCTAAAATCAAGTTATTAAGTTAGATCCACGTCCAAGGAACCTATATCTAAAATTTCAAGTGTTTAGACCCCAAATTTTTAGAGGGGTTTGGTAGAGTTTTCAAAGGTCAAATCATTTAACTGTGACCTCTTAACAGTCAAATTTCTGTCCGATTACAAAGATTTTCCCAAATCTCAGTACCCTGTATATCAAATTTTGAGTCTGTAGACTGAAAATTGACAGAGTTATTACGTAGGAAAATCTACACACACAGACACGTTCACTTTTATAGATATATAGATAGATATAGATTTGGTGATGTGTATTAATACTAAATATCTTTTGGAAAAAAGTTTCTTTAAAAGAACACACACATATATAAATCTATACATGCAATATTTTCTGATCAGCATTTGTAGATAATTCCCTTCAATCTCTTTGTGAATTACTGGTAGCCTGGAAGAAGAATGCTTACCTATGGACTCAAGGTTGATTTTGTGAGTCGGTTCAAATCTTCTGACTGGCAGTAATTGTCGCTACCTACACTGATGATTGTGTAAGTATAAAATACTAATGTCTTCAGGTATAAATATAATTCTTAATAATTATATGATATTATCGTTATGATAAATTAAAATTGAGCTCTCTTAAGGGACAAAGCAAAAAAATGCAATCTCTCGACTCGTCATTGAATATTCTCCCATAGTAATAGTCACTTCCTATACTAATGAGTGTGTAGGAATAAAAATTATTGTTAATATGTATAAAAATGTTATTGTGTGTGTATATATATATATATATATATATATATATATATATATGATGATTGCAACGTCTTGTCAGACGAGTGCCACTCCCTCAGACACTTAAAGTACATGAGCTCAAAAATGACTTCCATCGCCACAGGATCATTTTAATAGACAAATGCCTGAGGGAGTATCTATATACAGATGATGTTACAGAGCCTTAGCTTTGTACGACAGCTAAGTCTCTCTCTTGGTTCAAAATGTTGACATCCAGCAACAAGCAAGAGCAAGATAGCCAGCAACAAGTTAAACTGCAAACCAGCTTAATGCGGATACTGGTCTCCCGCTTTATGGTTTTTTAAATCAGAGATTTTCTTCTCCTAGAAAGGTTTCCTTCTCCATGGCTTATGGGAGCCCTCTCCATCCCAACACACATGGTACTAGTTGGCCGTTGACCCCGAAAACGGGTTAATTCGACCTTTGAAAGATCTTGTTTTTAATTCTTCAGGGAGACTAGCTGCCCTCCTCACCAAACAAGTCTGATGGTAGAACCAGCTTAGTTGCCGGTGACCCGACCATGAACCAGGTAGTACTGGGTTACATGGTACCAGTAGCATATGACATGACCGGGCATATATATATACTAGCAAAAGTACCCGTCGTTGACTGGGTTCAAAAACAGCCTACAGAAAATGGACTCTGATTTATGAAAGTATGATAGGTTATGAAAAGGAAGGGTTGTAAAGAGATAGCTTCGAATTTGGGGGTATCAAATCCAAAGCAAAATATGATGAAAATAAAAATAAAATAAAATAGATAAACCCCATAATTATCATACCTGTTCACACTGAAACACTTATCACAATATTCCGTGGATCTATATTAAAAAACCTTGTTAAACTTTGTGACATATTTCCATTCTATGGAGGTCAGGTTCGAATGAAACCCCATAATTTTATTATACCATATTTCTTCAAACTGAAACATAATTATCAAAGTATACTTACGCAGATAGACATGAAAAGTCTTTATTAAAGTTTGTGCCTATTTCCATTCTATGGAGGCCAGGCGCAAACGCAGACCCCACAATTTTATTATACCATTCCTATTTAAGTTAAAACATACTTATCAAAGTATTATTATGTACATCTATATCAAAAACGCTTGTAAACTTTTTATTTTTTAATTTTAAATTTTTTATTTCTATACTTTGTGGACCAGGTGCGAACGCAGACCCCACAATTTTAATGAACCACTGTTCTGCCGGATCAAACATGCCCATTCCTGTGTCTCGATACATCTTCTATCATTACATGTAATCAGTTTTTTACAATAGTCAACCATATAAGAGCCTATTCGTGACCACACACACACACACACAAACACACACACACATTCAGCTTTATATTATATATATATATATATATATATAACTGCAATACTCCGAGCACAGCATCTTTAAATATATTTATTTAGACCCTAATATCTATCTACCTATATATCTATAAAAGTGAAAATGTCTGTCTGTGTGTGTACACTTCCCTACCAACTAACTCTGTCAATTAATTTGATTTGATACATGTTAAGGGGTCAAAATTGGGGTTAAAGTTTTAAAAATTTTGATCTCTGCTGTCTCTATCAAATTACTCAGCCAATTTCTGGGCTAAACATTTAAAATTTTACAGAGATAGGGCAAACTTTTTAATTTTTTGGTCGAAAGTTTGAAAGATTTGATTTTTGCAGTGTGTAGCAAACTACTCAGCTAATTTTGGGTCTAAACATTTGAAATTTATACATAACGTGTATTCAGATATGCGGCAAGCATTTTAATCAGTTTTGGGGCGAAAATTTGGCTGCTAAAAGGTCAAAGTTGAAAGAGTTGACCTTTGCAGATTCTACCAAATTCCTCCGCCAATTTTGGGTCGAAACACTTGAAATTTTAGATGTAGGTAACTTAGAAATGGGCAAAACTTTGTATTTCGATTTGATACCAAAATAATAAATGGCCTATGCTCCTACAAACAGCGCTTAAAGGAAGAGCACAGGAGGTATATGACTCCCTTTCTATAACAGACTGTGCTGATTATGATCAGTTAAAACTAGCTATCCTCAAGAATTATGAGTTAGTACGTGAGGCGTACCAACAAAAGTTTAGGTCCTGTCAGAAGGAAGAAAACCAGACATATGTCGAATTCTTCCGCCAAAAGGAGATGCATTTCAATAGGTGGAGCTCAGCTAAGGTGCAGACTCAGATTATGGCAAACTCCGGCATATGATTTTGATGGAGGAGTTTAAGAGATGCATCCCTGATGATCTAAAAGTGTTTCTGGATGAGAGGCAGATCGTCACAGCATATGAAATGGCGATCCTTTCCGATGAATATGCCTTGGCATATAAGCGAGGCCAGAATAGGCCGATGAACTTGTTCAAGAATGAAGCCCGCACGAACCCCCGGAAAATGGGTGGTGCAGTCTCAAACTTGAGATCAGGTCCAGAAAATAATATATATCGACCTCCCAGCCTTAGAAATGGAACCCCAGGTAGCCTGATTCAATCGTCCACCTACCAAAGGGCAGACGGGTGGAAACCTATAATATGCCACTACTGCAGGAAAGCAAGGCACATCGCACTAAACTGCCCAATCAGGAAGAATGCCGATTCTATGAAGGGACCCCCTAATAAGCCACAAGGATTCGTCACCTCCCACAAACTACCTGCTTGTGTCAGAAGACTTAATACACCCAGTAGGTGATCACACAAGCCAGCGGCAGATAAAAATTCTGCGAGATACCGGGGCAACCCAATCATTAATTTTAGAGAAGGAGATGCCAGTCGGGGCAAGAACAGCCACTGGTGAATTTGTCATCATCCAAGGAATTGGTGGAAACTGTATCAATGTTCCACTCCACTGAATCTCTCTTGATTCATCCATTATAAGTGGATCAGTTTAAGTGGGAGTTGTGGCTAATTTACCGATGAAGGGCATCTCAATGTCGCTCGGCAACAACTTAGGTGGCGAGAGAGTTGTACCACACCCAAGAGTGGTAACTGAGCCAAACCTGGTAGAAAATACTGAAAGGATAGGAGAGGAACACCCAGGCATATTCCCGTCATGTGTAATTACCTGGGCACAGGCCATGAAGAAGGCCGCAGAGGAAAATACGGGGAGGAAAGAAAGCCTTGAAAGTGATGATATCATAGACCTATCTGAATCGTTCTTGAACACTGAGATAGAACCAGAGATCCCATTAACAGAAGAGTGCAACATACCTAACAAAGATGGACCTGTCAATAGCTTCCAACCTTAACCCCAGAACCTAATAAGTAGAGAACAACGAGCAGATGAGGAAATTTTCCCATTGTTCAGGGAAGCACTATCCGAGAAGGAACTAGAGAAAGTACCTTCCAGATACTTTATTAAAAGGGGCATATTGATTAGGAAATGGAAACCTCCGCATGCACCTGCATCAGAAGATTGGTCCGTGATACATCAACTGGTATTACCACAGACGCGCAGGGCTGAAGTATTAGAGACAGCTTATGAGACCCCTCTAGGAGGACACCTGGGTATCCTTAAGACATATGAGTGGATTGCCCGACACTTTTACTGGCCGGGGATACGCAACGACATAACCAAGCATTGCTGCACGTGCCATACATGCCAGGTAGTAGGCAAGCCGAATCAGACAATATCTAATGTCCCATTACACCCCATACCCGCCTTTAAGAAACCCTTTTGTCACATTATAGCCGATTGCGTAGGCCCACTCCTCAAAACAAGACAAGGAAACCAGTATATACTGACGATCATGTGTACATCCACCAGGTTTCCGGAGGCAATCCCACTCAGAAATATATCTGCTGGGAAGATCACGACAGCCCTCCTCAGTTTCTTTTCCAGATTTGGGTTGCCAAGAATAATATAATCTAATCGGGGATCAAATTTCATGTCTAAGACGTTTCGTCAGTCCATGAATACACTGGGCATAAAAACGGTAGTGTCAAGCGCTTACCATCCCCAATCTCAGGGAGCCTTAGAGAGGTTCCACTCAACCCTCAAAATGATGATGCGAGCCTACTGCCATGATCACCAAGGGAATTGGGATGAGGGTATCCCCTTCGAAATGGTTTTCGGTCAATCCGTACGTGGTCTTTTTGCCCTGCTAAGAGAAGAATGGCTGCAGGAAGGTCCAACCTGCAAGTCCCTGTTAGACTATGTGTCACAGTTTAGAACCAGACTTAATGAAACCACCAAACTAGCACGTGAAAATCTTCGCATAGCCCAGGAGAAGATGAAGAGACACTACGACTGAAACACTGTTTCCAGAAGCTTCAAGGTTGGAGACAAGGTGCTCGTCCTACTCCCCATACCCGGTCACCCACTTAAAGCCAAATTCCATGGCCCTTATACGATTACCCGGAGACCTAGTGATCTAAACTACATAGTTAGTACCCCTAATCGCAGGAAAGCCACACAACTGTGTCATGTCAATATGTTAAAGCCCTACTTAGAGAGCGGTGAGTCTAATTCCGTCATAGCTGCAAATGTATCTGTTAAGACGACTGAATGTGCAGATGATCATGAACTGACCATAGAGAAAGATGGTCATCTACCGAGACTATCGAACTCTGAAGTCTTGGCCAACCTTACTTCCAAGGTATCACACTTGAGCAGTAGCAAGGGAAGCGATATAGTTGCCCTTATCCGGGAATACGCAGACCTATTCTCCGATGCCCCCAAGCAAACAGATGTCATCCAACATGATGTAGACGTAGGAGTTACTACACCCCCATCAAAAAACACCCGTATCGCGTGAATCCAATTAAGGCAAAAATCATGCGACAAGAAGTCAATTACATGTTCGAGCATGGCATTATCGAACCCAGTCAGAGTAGTTGGTCATCGCCTTGTGTACTTGTTGACAAGCCTGACGGATCTGTCCGATTTTGCACCGACTACCGCAAAGTAAATGCAATCACGAAAGCAGACTCCTACCCCATCCCCCGGATGGATGATTGCATAGACAAGATCGGTGAGGCAACACACATCACCAAGCTAGACCTGCTAAAGGGATATTGGTGTGTTCCCCTGACAGAGCACGCTAAGGACGTATCAGCCTTAGTCACGCCGCATGGCCTATACCAATACCGGGTCATGCCCTTTGGGATGAAAAATTCACACGCGACCTTCCAGAGAATGATGAATTCGTGTCTGCGAGATTTACCTGGTGTTGAGACTTATATTGACGACATAGTCATATACTCGAGTAGCTGGGCTGACCACCTCATATCCCTGAAGAATGTCTTTAACACGCTTAGAGAGACTAACCTCACCGTCCACTTAGCGAAAAGCGACTTCGGAAAAGCCGAGGTGACATATCTCGGGCATAAAGTCGGAAACGGCAAGATACCCCCCGTTGGGGGCCAAAATTCAGGGTATTTTGGATTTCCCTGCCCCGAACAACATGAGGAGCCTAAGGCGGTTCCTCGGCATGGCTAGCTATTATAGGAAGTTCTGCCGGAATTTCTCTGATATAGCCTCACCACTTTCCCAACTATTCTCGAAGGGATCAAAGTTTTCCTGGACGACCTCCTGCCAAAAGTCATTCGACCAAATCAAATCCATGCTGTGTTCCCACCCCCGACTTCTCGCAACCATTCCGCCTAGCCATTGATGCCAGCGACTGTGGCATTGGTTCTGTCCTACTTCAGACTGATCACATCGGCATAGAACACCCAGTCAGCTATTTCTTAAAGAAATTCAATGTATACCAATGAGTCTGAGGCATTTCGATGTGTATATATCATCTTCGTGCCAACCGACCCTAGTGTATACTGACCATAATCCCCTCACATTCTCGCATAGGATGAAAAACAAAAATAGACGTCTCCTCAACTGGTGCTTAGCCCTGCAAGAATACAATTTACATATTCAGCACATCCAAGGAATTGACAATGTCTGCGCAGATGCTTTGTCCCGCACTTAGTATAAAAAGATAGTGAAAAGCAGAGTAGATAGTCACCCGATAGACCCCGACCCTTTTGGAAAAGCATTGCTCGCAATCCTTTTCATATTGGTTACATGTAGGGCAAGTTATGAACAGTACATAAGGCACGAACAAAGCTGGACTGAACTGCTGGTGTGTGTGTATTGTTATATTGTTATATAATTATAGGGAAAGTTTAAAGTTTTATAGAATATTTAAAAGTCAAGCACGCATCATCCGTATTTGTTATTTTATGCTTGTTTCGTTTTGTAACTTGTCAGCGAGGAAGTTTGAAAGTGAGGGAATAACGAGATATACAGAGAGAAGAGAGAGTAGAGAAATACAGAGAGAAAGAGGGTGAGGAAGTACAGAGAGAGAGAGAGAGAGAGAGAGAGAGAGAAAGAGAGAGAGGGGGAGTAGACATGAACAGAAAGGGTCGGTCAGCCCCAACTATAAATAACTACAGCGACAATCCCCCTTGGCAGTATACACACCCGTGATAAGACCCCTCCCCTCTCCTCTGCCATTTGCATTGGAGGAACAGAAAACGGATCTTTTGGGACTTTCTTCCTTTTTTGGGGTCTGACCAGCGACGGAGCTAGACGCATGCTGCGTGGCTCTCACCAACGAAGGAAACTATGAGAATTTTCTGTGGATGATACTTATGCGATAACAACACAAAAGAAGAATTACGGCCGAAATGAGAAACAAACAAAACAAGACAATATACCAAACGTGCGTATCGGCGAACAGTAAGCTACCATTTTGCTATTCTCTCTCTCTCTCTCTCTCTCTCTCTCTCTCTCTCTCTCTCTCTCTCTCTCTCTCTCCTTTACCCGCATCCATTCACGCTGAACATTGAACTTGATGTAATGGACATTTTCTTTGCTTTATAAAATACGGACGATGTTTTCTACTCGACTCCATTACATAAGAATAGAACAGAATTCCCTTCCCAAAAGGTCCTCCATTTTTTTTGCTGTTTTATTCTATATGTTTTTATTTTATTTTATTTTCTTTTCTCAACCCCCTATTCTTTAGACGACTATTCATGTTAGTCCTTAAATAAAATTTATAAAAATTCATTTTGCATTTATCTTGTTATTTCAGGAGTCCTGCTGTCCTGTATATATTTTACCGGTGTCCTGAGACAAGATATTCCATCCCTTCCCATTCACTTCTTTTCGTCATTTTTTTGTCTTATATTTTTCCTATTGTTGCGCCCATTGATCTCTCGCCGTTCCCAGCATATTCCGATGCGTAACAATATATATATATATATATATATATATATATATATATATATATATATATATATATATATAATATTGCTTTTTAGATGATATTCGTGTCTGTAATAATGTTATTAAATGAAATGATTAATCATTCCACGTGATTAAAATCATAAAAATTCACAAAAAGAAAAATGAAATCATGAAAATAGGATTCGAAACAGTCACTACAAAGAAGGACCTTCTTTAGCTGGAGTTTATTTTTACTATTCCAATAACAAAACTATTGTGAATCAAAATTCAGACAACGTGAATATCCCTGCGGACAATAATTGTTGCGTATCGATATTTTTTCAATCGCGTGTCAGACGATGCTGTAACTAGTTATTGATGACAAACACAAATAGTTGATGTTCTCTATTGGTTAGTGTATATATAATTATATATCCATTATATATTATATATAATTATATTATATATAATTATATATTATATATAATTATATTATATATAATTATATATTATATACAATTATATATAATATATAATTAGATATTATTATATAGGTAATCATTTCTACTCCATCCCACTACTATATAATCCATCTCTCTTTTTTTAATACTCTTTTTCAATCCAAACAAAGCGTATTGCAACTTGGACATAATAGGCTACTATTTGAGATTATATCTAACAGAGGAATGTGGGGAGTTGAGAAGCAAGATATCCTTTCACATTGCATTTAAACTTCTGCCCTTCTCTTCTCCGCCGTTTGCAGAAGAAAAGGCTAATCCAGATATTTTGTTAAAATATTTTATGCTTTTTACAGCCAGGGAAGCAGGAAACAGGGAGGGAATTCCAAAGTATAGCAGTCTGATGGAAGAAACTATTAGAGTAGAAGGTTTTGTGGCATTTAGGTGCCCCAACAGTGAAGGGCTGAGACATTTTTCGCCTAACCTATTTTCTAACTTTATCGATTACTCAAGCTTCCTTTAATTGTCCTCAGCATTCCTGAAAAACTGCCTCAGTTTGGGATTTTTTGAAGCCACTGTTAAATATCGGAAAAGTATAATTTTGTTAGTTGAAGATAATAAGAAATAAGGTTTTGTTGGAGGTCAGCTCGACCTTCTGTATACCAGAAGCGGACGAAACGTCACATGGTTAAAAGAGGGGAGTAAAAGAGGAGAGGTCAGTCGGTTGGAAATCTATGAGACAACCACATGAGTAGCAAATGACTTAAGATTACCAATGAACTATGGGGCCATGTAACCCCAAATATTCATAACTCGAAATGAGTCCGTCCTCCTCCACCACTGGCATAAGAGAAGGTAGCACCAACATCCAATCCAGTTATTTTCTTAAAAGATTTTATGCTTTTTTATATCTTCACATATTTATGGTGGTGTTAATGTATTTTTTCACTCTGTGACAATAAAGTTTGAAATAGCATTTTTATAGGTTTATCACACTTAAAGTAGTTCAGACACACTTAATTAGCTTCAAACCTAATAGCAGAGATCAAATCTCGACTTCGAATCTTGCACAAGAAAACACATTACAGAAACTGCATGGTTATTTAAAAAAATAATATTATCTAGAAACTATTCTGCCAACGACCAGTAGATCATTTCGTGCTGAAATGGCTTGTTGCATGTGAGTCCCATCTTAACTGCAGAAACGAGATTTGACAACACGGCAACAGCTCTACGTTTTTATATTACCTAACACGGCCGTTGCAAAATCCCTAAACTTGAAAGTGATCAAGTCTCAATTTCGAATATCGCACATGCGAAGTACAATTCTTTTTTGCTGTACTTCAAAATTAAAGAGCTCATTTTATCTTTAAATAATAATAATTCAAGGGAGTAACTTGAATATCGTCTAAGGGAACTCTGCGTATACTGCACCAACTTCCGTCTAAAGTAAAATAGAAATAAGTGAAATGTAAAAGTTTTCATCTGAACTCATTAGGAACGCAGCAGACGATGGTTGTATTTTTTGCCGCGCCATTTTATGACGATCGTCTTTGTTGATTTTTGCATTTAGTTACAAGTATACATATATTTTTATAAATCGTATCGTCTGGGTGTACAGAAAGGTAATTAATTAGTTTGAAAGAAAAAATATTCATTTGCAGTATGGAGGCTTATTGTTTTATGCAATTTTCAAAGTTTGTTAGTGTACACTAATTAGGAAGATCGCGCCAGATTGTAATTAATATTTCGAATTTATGGAAGAAAAAAAATGACGGTAAAACGTACATAAAATAAGGAAGTATTTACAATGGGATGTTTTGAAAATAAAAAACAACACAAAAACTAAAACATAAAAAGAGAAAAGAAATTGGCTGATATATAATTAAATCTATGAAAATCAAGAATAATTGTGTGAATAAATGAATTAATACTGAAATAAATACAAACAAAGCAAAAGTTTGGAAGAAAAGAAAAGAAGCAAAATAACGTGACGTATTTTATGTTCAAACTTTTATTTTATGCTCAAACTTTTATTTTATGCTCAAACTTTTATTTTATGTTCAAACTTTTATTTTATGCTCAAACTTTTATTTTATGCTCAAACTTTTATTTTATGTTCAAACTTTTATTTTATGCTCAAACTTTTATTTTATGCTCAAACTTTTATTTTATGCTCAAACTTTTATTTTATGTTCAAACTTTTATTTTATGCTCAAACTTTTATTTTATGCTCAAACTTTTATTTTATGCTCAAACTTTTATTTTATGTTCAAACTTTTATTTTATGCTCAAACTTTTATTTTATGCTCAAACTTTTATTTTATGCTCAAACTTTTATTTTATGCTCAAACTTTTATTTTATGCTCAAACTTTTATTTTATGCTCAAACTTTTATTTTATGCTCAAACTTTTATTTTATGCTCAAACTTTTATTTTATGCTCAAACTTTTATTTTATGCTCAAACTTTTATTTTATGCTCAAACTTTTATGCTCATTTATGAGAATAGAGAAAAGTGTAAAACTTTGACAAAATCTATGTTATTTCGATTATTCTGACGACTTTTTTCTTGGTTAGTATTGACGGAATTGTTAATTAAATATTAGTTAATTCTACAGAACGCTTGTTTAGGGTTTATTTCGAAATTCCGTTCGACAGAAAGATTCCTGAGTTTTAAAGATGCACGCGATGGGGATTGCATTGACTGAAGCGTTGTGAAATACAAATTATCAATCATTGTCTGAAACATTCCGAAACATCATTCAATCACTTTTCAATATTTTGAAGGATTCAGGCAAAGTTCACGACTACCTTGAAATTAAAAGCACTACCTACTACTACTACTACTACAAAAATATTAATAATACGAAGAAAGAGAAGAAGAAGAATAGTGAATTCTTTTATGCATTTTTTTCGTGTAACCGTTGAAGATGAACTTGGATTAAATGACAGGATTGCAATAAGTAACCAATACAGAAAGTAACGAAAGAAATTGATAAACTGAAGAACGGTTAGTAAAGGAAGACAATTGCTGTTTAATTAACATCCTCCTTTCATTGCTTTAGATTTGTTCTTATAAATCTTAGAATAATGTTAGTAATAGGTTATTTATACATAAATCAGTGTTTTAATTATTTGCATCTGGATGGAGTATTTATAATTCTTCCACTTCAGATTTTGTATTTTCTTTGCTTGATTGTTGGAATTGAAATCTGTTAGTGCTACGATCCAGCGTCTCTGATGCGTGTGAAATCCTATTATACACATCACCGTTGTCGTAATCCTTGTCGTAATTGTCGTCTCAACTAATTCACACATTGGCATAAGGCTTATTTTCAATGGTGGTTTTATTAACTTTAGGACAAGATGATAAATTAAAGAGATTAAAGAAAGATATATATTAAGAGATGAGTTGTTATATATATATATATATATATATATATATATATATATATATATATATATATATATATATACTAGCTGAAGTACCCGTCGTTGACTGGGTTAAAAAACAGCCTACAGAAAATGAACTGATTGATGAAAGTATGATAGGATATGAAAAGGAGGGGGTTGTAAAGAGATCGGTTTTTATACTTAAAAATATTTTACCCTGAGTAAAATATGATGAAAGTAAAGATAATTTTCGCGAAAATATATTTTTTTATATCAACTTTGTTTCCATTCGTAGCCAAGAGTGACCAACAAAATGATGTTTTCCTTACAAAGAGAAAATGTATAATAATATAAATATACAAGAAATAAATGTTACCATAGTCAATAAAAGTTACTTTTATGGCAGAAAAGTTCATTGGTTTATATTTTTAAGTAGTTTGTAAAAATTTTTTTTAATTCACGAACCAGTTTAAAAAAATCAAAATGGCAGCGACTTTGAAATGGAGAGCCCGTTTTCAATTTGAAGGAGGGGCACCTGAGCATTCTGTGTTAACAATTTAAGAGAGTTCCATCAACGCAGGGAATATTTATAAACATATTTTAATGCTTTCCGTTATTTTTTGCTTGAAGAATATTCGATTATGGCATGTGTAGTTTATATAAAAATTTATTTAAGTAGTTATCGCCTCAAATTTCGTGTTAATTTCGGTTCGCTGAAATTATTTCAAGTAAAGAGCATTAAAAACTATTTCAAAACAACAAAAAACATGAACTGAACTTTTATTGACTATGGTAACATTTATTTCTTGCATATTTATTTTTTCGGGTAGTCGTTTGTTGGCTTTTCTGCTAAACACTCTTACTAAATAATATCGACGAAATATCGAAAAAGAAAGAAACAAAAACAGTTTTGAAAAATAATGAAGCTTTACTTACTTTAGTAAAATAATCCGAGACAACAAAATGAGATATTAAAAAAGTAAACACGTAATTACTTTAGTTTTTTAAAGCAAAGAATCGATATAAATATGAATAAGAAGAAAATGGCGCCCTTTTCAAGCAGAACAGCTTCGTTTCAGTTTTACATTATTGAACGGTGTAGTATTGCGCCGTCAAATTCAGGGTTGTACTATTGTAATATAAAGAACGCGCAGAAAGGGTTGTAATCAACTGAATTCCTTCTAGTACACTGATAAAAAAAGCTTAAACACATATATAAATAAAAAGGTTATGTAAATGTTTTTAAAAAGACACGTAATCACGTAAGCAGGATATTTTCCTTCTTTTGACACGATCACAAGTAACGTTTTTATTTTTTATTATTTATCTATTTATCTATTTTCGAAAGAGTGCCACGTGCAAGTGGAAAAGGAAAAAAACAAAGTTATACAAAATTTGTGTCGAGAGTTCCGACTTTTTTTTTGCTTTCACTTTAATAAGAACGGGAATTTATGAGGTGAATTTTTTCGACACAATATGATTCAACTTAAAAAAAAAAGCTAACGTGAATTAAGATTAAAGTTACGGTGTTATTGTGGACGCTAAGCCCTTTTAAAAACCTTGTTAAACTTTGTGACATATTTACATTCTATGCAGGTCAGGCGCGAACGAACACCCAATAATTTTATTATACCATATTTTTTCAAACTGAAACATAATTATCAAAGTATACTCCGCAAATAGATATGAAAAGTCTTTGTTAAAGTTTGCGCCATATTTCCATGGAGTACAGGCGCGAACGCAGACCCAACACTTTTATTATACCATCACTGTTGAAGTTGAAACATACTTATCAAAGTATTCTTATATACATCTATATCAAAAACCCTTGTAAACGTTTTTTTTCTCATTTTTTATTTCTATACTTTGGGGGCCAGGCGCGAACGCAGACCCCACAATTTTTATGAACCACCGTTCTGCCAGATGAAACATACCCATTCCGTATCCTCGATATATCTTCTATCATTATATGCAATCAGTTTTTTGAAATAGTCAACCATATAGGAGCCTATTCGTGATCACACACACACACACACACACACACACACACACACACACACACACAGAGGCGTTCAGCTTTATATTATATATATATATATATATATATATATATATATATATATATATATAATATAAAGCTGAACGCCTCTGTGTGTGTGTGTGTGTGTGTGTGTGTGTGTGTGTGTGTGTGTGATCACGAATAGGCTCCTATATGGTTGACTATTTCAAAAAACTGATTGCATATAATGATAGAAGATATATCGAGGATACGGAATGGGTATATATATATATATATATATATATATATATATATATATATATATATATAGAGAGAGAGAGAGAGAGAGAGAGAGAGAGAGAGAAAGAGAGAGAGACAGACACAGAGAGAGAGATGCGATTCTCGATTGGGACTATCGTAATAATATATTAATATGACCATAAATAATATTTTGATTGCAGAAATTTACCTTTGGATCAAAGTACCATAGGTTTGCAACAACAAATACAAATTCAATCTATCTACCCTGACAGCCACTACTTTATGTAGCTTATGACCACCATTTCTGCCACATTCACTTGCGATAATAAAATGCTACATTACATCCGACGAGCAACACCATCGCTATATCTACGGAGGAAGGAGTTCCATTTTTTCTCTTTCAATAATTAGTGCTCCCACCGCTACCAGTTATGATCGGGTCAAATTCTATATTTTCCTACGTATTGCGCTTGCACCGCCATTATCTGGTTATTATATACATGCACATAATATAATTTTTCCATTTCTGGAATCAAAAATAATAAATTCACTCTTCTCAAATCCACCCATTTTGATTGGCTGATATATACATATTTTGGAATCCACTTCTATAATAAATAAACGAACGCTCCAGAAATTATACAATATGGCCTCACTCTCTACAGAAGAGAATCGTGTTAAAAATAACTAAATTAAACATATCAATCGAGTGTCGTCGCTCTTTACATATTACAATCGTGCTGAAAAAATCTAACATATTATGATTGGCGTCGCTAAAAAAAATTAAACATATTAACCGATTATTGTCGCACTCTACAGATTACAATTGTGCTGAAAAAACAAAACAAAAACAAAACAAACAAAATTAAACATGTAAACTGACTGGCGTCGCTAAAAAACAACAACATTAAACATATAAACCGGTTGTCGCCGTACTCTACGAATTACAATCGTGCTAAAAAAATAATAAAATCCAAACGAACGCAATTAAACATTAACGATTAATAGTTACAATCGTGCTAAAAATAAACAAAATTATACATATCAACCGATTGTCGCCGCACTCTACTGATTACAATCGTGTTGAAAAAAAAAAAAAATTAAACATATTAACCGATTTCGAAAGCGGTTCTAAACATGAGATAGGTGGGGGTGTCTTTTCAGAAAGTAGTTTTAAACATGCGGAGGTTGGGAGTTGGCTACCAACAACAACAACCGTACTTTCATTTTTTACGAGGACGGGGTCAACGTCAAGCGGGCAACGTCGGTTAACGAGTCCTTCTAGTATATATATATATATATATATATATATATATATATATATATATATATATATATATATATATATATTGTTACGATATGTCCCAATCAGGAATTCAAAATTGGAATTTATTCGGGAGTTCATATTGTGTTAAAAGAAAAGTGTGATATGCCGGTTGTGGGATGTTACGACTCGAAATGGCAAATTTACCTAAAGTTTTTTGATCAGTACTGTCACGAAATAATCCAGAGCACAATTCGAAATTATCGCATTTCGTATTCTAAAAGATCAAAGTTTCACCTAAACCATGCTTAGTTTGACGTTCTCATTTTCACACTAAGACAAATATATAGATTACTTTTACGCTGTTCGCAGTTTTACACTAAGAAATATATATACCAACAGCTTTTTTCCATTTTTTAAATAAAACATAGATGATATCATTTCCGTTTTATTTCGTTTCCTTTCGTTCCTTCAGATTTTTCTTTTTTCTGTTTATATTTTTCCGATCTTTCTGAAAAGTTTGATCGTTATTTTTTTCCATTTATTTTGTACCATTTACTAATTCATTTCTGTTTTATTTAGTTTCGTTACGTTCCATTTTTCTTTTTTCTGTTTACATTTTTGCGAGCGTTCTGGAAAGTTTGACATCGTTATTTCCTTTTCTTTTTTGGGGGCGGGGGGCACAGTTTCCAATTTTAACATTGTTATTTTTATTTTATTTTTTATTTCATTTTATTTTTTTTTTTTTTGGTGCCAACAGGTAAACATTTATTTTCCGGTCAAAATAATTATACCATCGTGATTATCGCATTTAAGACATGTACAATATCAAATTTTCACGCAAATCAATTTGGAACAAATCAAACTATATATTTTAACGACGAAGATAATAATTACTCGATTTCAAAATGTAAACAATGCATGCGAAATGTGAATGGATTTGCTGACTTTCTTCTGTTAATATAAGGAGGCTGTGCTGAAATAAAAACATTTGAAAACATTATTTACAATGATACTCTTAATATTTGCAGAGGATCTTTTTTAAATCCAAGGTCATTATCAGATGGTAACTACTTAATGCTCAAAATAGCAACTACTTAATGCTCGAAATAGCAAATACTACATAGCCATTAAAATAGCAAATACTACATAGCCATTAAAATAGCAAATACTACATAGCCATTAAAATACCAAATACTACATAGCCATTAAAAATTCCTCTCTACTAATACTAACAAATAGATTCAAAATCAAATTAGATTTTCTCATTGTTTATACGATCCCGAGCAACGCCGAGTAGCCTCGCTAGTATAGAATAATATTTGATTGTCTTTTATTTATATCATAAAAAATATTTTTTTTCCTAGACCTCTGTGTCTACACAGTACCATAATTGTTCATGTCGAGTTATTGTTTTCGATTCCAGATTTGGAACTATCAAAATAATTTATGGTGCAACCCACTATTATAAGAACATCTTTTTGAAAAAGTGAATTATATTATTTTCTATTTTTGTATATGTTTTGAAGTTGGTACAAATAAACTGCTGTCTTGGGGAACAAGTCAGGCATGACTTGTTCCCCAAGGTTCAGGCATGAATATCCAACAGTTTCTGTTTTATCGATGTTCAATGATAAGTACAGCTGGATACGACTTTCACAACTGAGGTAATTCTCTCTCTACACATCTTCTAGCATACTTCGTTTGAAATACTGCTGCCATATTTTGGTTGATGAATTTCTGTCCCATTTAAGGGGTTTTGATAAGGTTCAAAAGCGTATCTGTAATTTAGTTAGCCCCTCAATTTCTTTCTTTCGATATTATTTATCTGAGAGTTTTACAATCAAGGAAATATAACTCGTATTTTGGTCATTTTTTTAAAAACTTTTATCGAGACATACAAACTTACAAACATACAAACATACACTTACGCGTTATATAATAGAAAAAGAAGAGATGATTTTTATCTGACACAAAAAATTAGCAAAGAAAAGGAACAAAAATAATTTTTTTTGCCACCAAAACTTTTACGTCCTGGACAAAGCATCGACTGTTGACAAACCAGAGTTGTCATAAAGAGTGTATTGTAAGGATAAAACGAAAGGGGAAAAATATAGGCTGAAATGAAACTAACAGATAAGTTGCATCGTGAATTTAGATTGGCGATAACAACCAACGCAACACGGAAAACATGTTTAACAAATTTCCAGAACAAAGACCGGTTTTGTTATTTTGCGGATTTGCATTGAATTTAACTGCCGATAGTATGGATATTTTGGGATTCCGGCTACAATGGCCGAAACAACTCGAAAGAAAAGGCTATATATATATATATATATATATATATATATATATATATATATATATATATATATATATATATATATAAGCCTTTACAAACACACATACCCCCCACACACATGGTCGATGTCCAAATATATATATATATATATATATATATATATATATATATATATATATATATATATATACATAAGCATTTACACACACACACACACACACACACACACACACATATATATATAGTCGATGTCCAAATATATATATATATATATATATATATATATATTGCAAAATTTTGTTGAAAATTCAAAGACTCACGTTTTCTTTTTTATAACCTTCGTTTATTCCCTGGATATTTTCATTATAGCAGTTTCATTAATGAGTTGGCAATTTTACGATTTATATATATATATATATATATATATATATATATATATATATATATAATTTAGTCATTCAATGAATTTAAATATTTATGATGTTAAATGTTTGAGTTTTAGATCAAAAGATTTTTATTATTCTATGTAAGACAAAGAATACATTAGAAATATTTAACTCCTTATCCTATAGATAAATTTTTGAATTCATTGAATGACTAAAATTTGATTTATTTGCTCTATCTTGTATATGGAACAATTCTTATTAAGTGGGATAATACTGATAGAATATTACTGCCAGTAATATCTTGTAAATCTTATAATCACACAGGTTTCCATAATATATATATAAGGAGAGAGAGAGAGAGAGAGAGAGAGAGAGAGAGAGAGAGAGAGAGAGAGAGAGAGAATGAGAGAGAGAGAGAGAGAGAGAGAGAGAGAGAGAGAGAGAGAGAGAGAGAGAGAGAAATAAAAAAGAACAAACCGTGTTATGTGTTAATCAACGTTTCGTCAAAGGATGGGAGCTTGCGTTGTTAAAGAGAGGGAGATTTTTAATAACGTCATATAGCCGTTAATATGTTTTTAAAGATATGAACGCAGTTAATATTCTTTCTCGAAAGAATATGTCTGTTAAAATTCAAATATAGCTGTGTAACAGAAATGAAAAATAATTATTAGATCAGGGTTAATGTTTCGAATGAAGCAGATTTCATTTTTTTCCATCATATTTTCCCTTTTGGCAATGGTTTCAACCATTTGTTTGATTAAAAATTCGATCATATGCGTAAACGCTTACTTTCGTAAGTGGTCTTATGATTTTGACCAGGACTATATATAATCTGAGGTTATTGTTTTCCAGAGATTAAGTAGCTCATAAAGTTTAAGGAGTTTAATACAGTTTAAATACATAATATAGTTTAAAGTTTAAGGAGGTTAATACAAGAGTGCTCAATACTGAAGTAGAGCAGGGTATACTCTTAATTTGTTGTTACATAAGCAGTAATATGTTGCTACACAGTCATGAGTATGTTTCTGGTCAGCTAGTTACTGGTAAATAGAGATCTTTTCAGGCGATACAGCTTATATGAGGGAAAAGGTTGCAAACTTTGTTTTCTTATAAACTGTCTCGGCTTTTATTTGCTTTACATAAGCATTTTTATGTCGCTACACATCCATGAGCATGTTTCGGTCAGTCAGCTACAAGTAATTATAGAACTCTTCAGGCGATATTGCTTTGTATAAGCAATATCCAGGCCTAACCACAGCGAAATTAAAAGTTGGAATTTTTTATGAAACTCATATTCGGAATTAAATGAATGATGTAAATTTCTGTAATTTTATGAATCCCGCATAATTGAGTGCCTGCATGGCGTTTACAAATGTAGTAAAAGTCTTTGGAAAAATAAAGGCGCCCAACTACAAAAAGCTTGTTGAAACTTTACTCATCAACTGGGTACAAATATGAACATCAAGTTACATTTTTGGCACAGCCATCTTGACCGTTTTCCAGAAAATTGGAGTCATGTGAGTGACGAGCAAGGAGAGCACTTTCATCAAGACATCAGCGACATGGATGTTTGTTATCAAGGTTCGTTGGGATGCCACCATGCTTGCAGATTACTGTTGGTCTAGCAAGCGCGATGATGTCGGATCCCCCTCCCCCCCCATTCTAGAAAATCAGTAAAACGTCAATTTATGGATGATGATGTCTATGCTTAGCATTTTTTTTTACAAATTCAAGCTTTAATTGTGAATATTTTGGTATGATTTGATTAATATGTGTCTTAGTTACAAAAAAATTTTTTTTTACAAAGATTTATTTGTAAATATTTTGGTGTCATTTCATAGATATGTGTCTTAAAGTTACATAAAAATATTGTTTCTGTGATTTGCCTGCTTTTATTGTAGCTATGAGCTTTCTACAGAGGGAGGGTATACCATAGCAGAAAAACTAGACCTGATAGAAAAAAGTGACAGTATTTCTGGAACAACGCCTAAAAGTAGATAAAAACAGTCGAAACATTTTAGGCAACATGATTTTTTTTTTTTATTGGTTAGTGTAATTATTATAAGCGTTAAATAAAAGCAGTTGGTTTATATTGGTATTTGCTTGCATATATACGTGTGGTCTGGGTATGGATATATGTCTAAGCGTGTAAATACGTGTGTATTGAGGCATTGATATATAAGTAAGTGTGTGTTTTCTGTGTTACACAACCGTACGTGTGTATGTATGCGCCTGGACGCAAGTATCTGGATGCTCTAACCCCAACCCTAATTCTAGCCCTAACCCTAATTCTAACTACAACGCAAGTATCTGCACGCTTTTATACACGCATAAGTAAGTGCTTTCTTTTTCTTATACGCATGAGTCGAAGGTATATATATATACCTGTATAGAGACCGGACATTGTCCGGGATTAAATTAGGATCAACGAATGTTCCACAATTCCAATAATTTTATTGTCATCAAACCTGGTGCCCGCTCTAGTCAGGGACCCACTACGATACACCGGAAAGAAGAGTTTACATTGCACTGTAGAGAACCTGCAGTTGATTTTATAAAATTACTTTTATATAATGGCTTGAATTAAAGTTTAAAATGCAAAAATCAAGTATCATGGTTTAATTGTGCCCTAAACAGAAACAAATGCCTTCTCAAATACCTTTTCCCTGTTAGAGAATCAATCATACTTTGTAAGAATATTCATGTATGGCATGTTTTTTTAATCGCGTTGTTCGACTCGTTGAGCTGTTTTCATTGCATTTCCTTAAAAATTGAATTCTTTACCATAATAAAAAAAAACTTATATACACATCTGTGTTGGAACTTGTGTGAGTTCTTACCATTCGTATGCATCGTTTGAAGATAGAACGAAGATAAACTTATCTTGAATCGAACAATATCACGGCTGACATATAATTTTATATTTTTCTTCACGTATTACGACTAACGTATGAAGAAACCAGCAATAATCAGTCAAAGAGTCTGTACGAGAGACAACACTCGATTCTTCTGCCTCATAACAATATATAATTTTTAATATTTTAAAATTTAAAGATCTTTAAAAATTTTTGGAAGGATGAGATGTAGGTAAAATATTTTCTTATGTTTTTCCTTATAAGGGAAATTGATTCCATATTGTTCATTGTTAAAGGGTTTTTATTCAATACGTCTGACGAAAGTCTGTTCTTGTGAAAATTTTCAAACGACATAATGTTTGAATTTGTCCGAATAGTCTTGATGCAATTGTAACTAACGATGAAATACACTATTTGTTGCGGGAGGCTGATGGAGAGATAGAAAGGCGGTGATAAATAGAGAATGAGAGAAAGATGATAGGGAGAGAGAGAAAGAAGAGAAGTGGAAAAGAAAGGAGGATAGAAAGATAAAGAGGGAGTGTGAGAGTGAAGGAATAGAGAGATACCTATATGAGAGATCAGGAAGGAAGAGGAAATCGGGAAGAGTGAAGGTAACGTAGTCATTGGCTCCACCATTAAATGACTAAGTTAGGACATGTACGGACATTTACGACTCACGTACCTAGTTAAGGCCTGTCGTGAACGTGACGTCACAGAATGAAATGCATAGATAGGTATTAAGATCAGGAGGAAAGCAAAAGAAGAAAAAGAAAAAAAGACGCGTGGCAATTTGGAAGGCACGCTTGACAAGCACGCGAGTCTCCTTCTCGTAGACTTTCTAAAGCGGCTGACCGACCTGCGAGTCCCAGAGAGAGTACGGCAACATGTCAGCTGATTGTAATCAAAAACAAAGGAATGAGAAAGAGAAAGAAAACAATACGAGTTGGAGACTTGCGAGACAAAAACCAAAAACCAAAAAAAAAAAAAAAAAAAAAAACAACTTTTTCTTTCACCTAAAAAGGTTTGTGCCAAAGTTTTATTTTCTTTGCAGGTCTCTAAATTCTACATTTGGTCCATTTAAAAAATAATAACAACGTTACAGGAGAATAAAATGAGGGAGAACAGAAAGGGAGAAGAAAGAGAGAGAGAGAGAGAGAGAGAGAGAGAGAGAGAGAGAGGAGAGGGGAAAGGCAGAGGATAGAAAAAGACAAAGAGAGTCAGAGAAAGAGAGAGAAAAAGAAAGGGAAAGAGAGAGGGAGAGAAGTTTTAAAAGCAAGATGTTACGCATTAAATTTTTTTATTTTATTTTGTCGTCATGTTTCCGGGCAGGATAATTTACTAGTTTTTAATAAACTGTTGAACTCTTCTTAATTCGAAATTGCGTTTTTTCAACTGGAATCTGATGATTTTTTTTAATCTGAAGAGTAAGAGGTGTGAGTGTAGTCTATGATTTTACATGAACGACAAAAAAACGGGAAGGGCCGGGTATTGGCCGTAACTCTTGACTGATCAGGCCACTTTTGTTTGTTACGAGAGAAGTGAGTCACGCTTTTAGTTGACTCACTGACCCACTAACCCGCTGACCCACTGACCAAATTTCGATCACGGAGGGCAGTGAGACATTTTGCTTTAAATTACATTCGACTTAACGCATGTATAGCCATTTTTTTTTAAAACAAACTATACACTAGATAACATCGAGTGCAGTTTAATAGACAGAAACTTATCCACATATGAAAAAACAAACAAACAAACAAACAAAAAAAAAAGGATTTTAAGGTTAGACACCAAATCAGGTTTGAATTCTGATGCGAAACATTTAAACATTTATAATGCGTTTACAAACCCAGAAAAATCTTCTCATAATATTTGTTGACTGAATGAACTAGTGATTAACGGTAATTACAAAATATGGACTCGTCTAAGTTGATATCAAGAACAAAAAATGTCAATGACGACTGAACCGAGAAATGATTTCTACGAAATGATTCCCACGAACGTTAAAAAGCAAATAGCTCTAATTGTTTATTCTCTTTCTTTCTCCAATTCGTGGGAATTCGCTTTCACAAGAACGTGAAAGAAAGTATTTTCAACCAATGAAAATCGTTCAACATCTCAAAAGTAACACATATATGTGAAAGAAATAAGCCAATTCGAACTTATAAAAACCCATAAGACCTGTACAACAAAATCATTTTTTCTCAGACTTCAGCAGCCGCACCTGCACGGAAGAACCCAAGAACATTTGCCCCCCCCCCTCCCGAAGCCTTTCGATCGAGAAGCAAAAAGGACTCAATGATTCACGTACAAATCTTCTTCATTTCGCGCACACATTCCTGCACACTGGTTAGAGTCAGGCTAACAGAAAATTATTACTACTAACTTACACGCACTAATAAAAAAAGGTAAACCAACGCACACACATACCAAGTTTTTCAGCATTTTAAGACGTGGTGTGAACAATGTCAAATACTCACATGCACATTATTCACGCTATGAACATGCTGAAAATGTTTTTATTTTTATGAAATTTTGGATATGAAAATGTTTTATTATAACATCACTTTTCTAAATTTTTCCATTTACAAAACTCATTTTATGTTTTAGGCAGCATATGCTTGTAATCTTTCTATTTTCTCAATGCTTCGTTTATTTCCATTTTTTATATGCGTGTATGTCCTTATATATATATATATATATATATATATATATATATATATATATATATATATGTATGTGTGTGTGTGTGTGTGTGTAGAGTGGCCCATTTAAAAATAGCCCGATATGTCTAATCTCTTTCTAATCATCTTTTTTTTTCAGATTAAGCAGCCCACTTAAAAGTAGCCGAAGCTCTCTCATCTTTCTCTTAACGGTCAACTGAAACCACAAGACAAAATGCAATTCTTTTTCTAAGAAGATAGCGCTACATGCCACACGTCTCACAGACCACTGACACGAGTTCATGACATGATTACGAAAGATTGAACAATAAGCAAAGGGTTATGGCCACCACGTTCCTCGGACTAGCCATCATGTTATTTTTATCTCTGGGGGACTTTAAAACAAAAAGTTTATGCAAATAGTCCTCACAATCTTGACCAAACACATTAGAAACACTATCAGGAGAATCACCAGAGAAAATCTACAGGCAGTATCTGCAACGTTGTTAAACGTTTGCAGAAATGCATAACTGTCAACAGGGAGTATTTCCATCATCTTTTATAGCATTACATGGAATTTAAACAATAAAAGAACGCTCCTCATCTTTACTATATTTTCTTGGCCACCCTATATATATATATATATATATATATATATATATATATATATATATATATATATATATATATATATGGGATGATATCATTAACAACCACCCAACCTCCAGAATCAGCACTACCAAAGAGATACATTGATGCCTAAAATCTTCTAACAAAAATAAAGACATCATCATTTCACAAGCAGATAAAAAATATATATTTAATGAAAATGCACACATTACTATCAGACGGAGATACATATGCTCCGACAGACTTAAAATCTATACACAGAGATATTGATACCTTCAATAAATCTATAAAAAAAACTTATCAAAAATGGCCAGCTTACATAGAATACCACCCCACTATCCCTGTATTATACGGCCTCCCCAAAACACACAAAGAAAACATCCCTATGCGACCCATAGTCTCTAACATCGGTAGTGTCACTCATAAGTTAGCACGAGCCATTGCCGATATTCTAACTTCATTAATGGGAGCCATTAGTACATCACATATTAAAAACTCTGGCGACCTTCTAAATAAAATAAAAAATATTGACATACGAAACAAAACAATGCACAGTCTAGATATAGTTTCCCTATAAAAATGCCCTAATCTACTCCACAAACACCTAAACAAAATTACAATCGATCTTTTTTTTTCCCCTGGACACATTAATACAAATAATAAAACTTATCACTGATAGAACCTATTTCCAATTCAATAATTCCTATTACAGATAAAAATTCGGACTCCCTATGGGTAACCCCCTTAGGGGAGTACTAGCTTGCCTATTTTTACAATTTCTAGAGACCAGCTCTTTCAAATTCAGATACCTAAATACTCCACATACTTTAGATACATAGACGATATCCTTATTTTTCTCCCCATAAACTCAGAAATAAATTCAGTGGAACCACCCATAAAATTTACTCACGAATCCGAACAAGACAACTCTCTAACTTTTCTAGATATACTTATCATCAGATCAGAAAACGATCTGAGTTTCAAAGTACATAGAAAAACCGCACACAAAAACGATTACATTCACTACTACTCGCACCACATCACACACAATGATAGAATAAAAACTGGCGTGATTATTGTTTTTTCTTGCGTGCCTTTAGAATATGTAGCCCCAATATCTTGATGATGAAATTAAGCATATCTGCTATATATGAACTCACACACTCACACACTCACACACGCTCGTGCGCAAATAAACGAACGTTTATTAATTTTAATTTCCCCGGGCATTTACACAAAAATAAGTTCTTCCAGCAACGACATAATTGCAACTATGCCCACACGCTTTTCTCACAACAACAAAAGTAAAATGGACATATTTCTGACGGACGCAGTTGAAGACCACGTGTCAAAGCAGCCAATGAGAAAATGTAGAAGATTATCTTTTTAACGCTTTTCCAAAAACCAAATACCAGCAGCCGCAATCTTGTGCTGGAGCCAGTTCAAAAAGTATTTAAACGCAACAAAACATTCTTCTTCCCTCCTTTTCCCTTCTTTCTTCCTCTCTTCTCGCTCCGACGTGACACAAGAACATGCCTCTCGTTTTCATCTCATCATCCTTTTCAAATCTGCCGAAGCCATAATTACACACACCACACGGGCACCCAAAAAATCACACTTATGAACACAAGCACCCATTTTCGTACATTTTCTATAAGAATTAATAATAACGGACTACTTTCCTCATGGGACTTTTGAATAAGGCGAACTTCGCCTTGAAATAAGGACATTATTTTCACACAAGACTTTAACCTTCTAATCTTATTATTTTAACGAAGGACTTTCATCTAACATGACCTTTTAATCTTAATAATTCCACAAAGGATTTTCCACCTACTTTGAACATTCTAATCATAATGATTTCTGAAGAGCTCTTACCGATAGAACTTTGCGGTGCATTTTAAACGAAAAAGAGGTGTCATTTTGTTTTATTCTTTTTTTTATTATTTTGTTTGGGGCAGAGAAGTTTAATTTCACTTAAACTTATTTTCCCATACAACCTTCCGAGTAAAAATAATAACTCATTTGGAATTCGGAGTTAGACATTTCTATTACATTTTTAAAGTGCCCTTGTTCATAACCTTGAGTAGTTAACGTTCACGACGACAAACCACACACACACACACACACACACACACACACACACACACACACACACACACTTTCATACACATATACAGTGCTAAGGCATACAAACACGCACACAAATCTGGCCACGTGATGGAACCGGTCGAATCAGAGGGATTATAAATTTTGGCTAATTACTAAGACTGGAACAAGTTCTGGCACACGAAAGTAGAAAGTGTGATGTCGTAAATAAAGTAACCCTTTTCTGTTTCTCGTGCCACCGCTGAATTTGTTGAGTACCGCCTCTGATGTGGAGAGAGGATAGTGGTAATCTTTTAGACACCCAGCATTCAGGACCGTTGAAAAAAAAAAAAAAAAAATGCGCACAGACGCGAATTTGATTGGCCTTTTTAGTAACGTATACGGCAGGGGCTGTCCATTCACTAGTGTTTACTTTCGATAGTATTCCGGCCTATTTAGTCGATCGAGTACTTTATCAATTTTCTCGACTGCCACAAACGGAAGGCTTCGCTTCTCTTTGAAAAAGGGCAGAGCATTTCCTTTAAACTCAAATCTGACTATAGCCTTAGTACATCTTCCAAGTCCTGATGGAAAAACTTTCGAAATTTTCCATTTAACTCGTTCTTTTAATTGCGATGCGCCAGTAAAGTTTTCTGCCTTATAACAAAAATTGTTCTCGGTTTGTCTCAAAGTTTAAATTGTTCCATCGAATCTGTTCCGAAGACGTTTTCAGATGTCTTGTGCACAGACTCTTACTTTTTTGGTGGTATCATTCAATGTCACATAAGCTCTCCCTCAAATTTTATCTCATCGCCTGTCACTGCACGAGTTGATTTGTTAGTTCTCATTATGGTTGGTTTCTTAAACTTTGTCCATGTTTGTTGATGATCGACAGGTCTGAACAGGAATTTAGCTGTAAATCCACTTGTTGATGATGTTAAAAGTTACATATTTCCGCCGGTCCTTCTCCGATTCAATATCGGATCTCACTTGCCGGATCCTGTTACTTCTTTTGTTCTTTCTGCATTGTGTCGATTTGTAGCCTTTCCTGCCACACTCTTTGCATGTTTTATTTTTGTTTGCTTTCAAGTCTTGAGAGAACTCGTCGTCTTATCTCTGCGTTTTTCAAGATGAGATCCTGTGCAAAAGTCAAACACTTGAAATCACCCGATGATAGTTCAGCCAGACAAAAGTCGTCGTAGTACTTGTTAACAATGGACACAGAGGTAAGATAATCTTCGTCGTTGCGTTTTGCCAGGTTGAAACACTCTTTTTTTTACACAGGAATCACCACATTATCAAGGCAAAGAGGCCACTCAAGGATAAGGGTTAAAGAGTGTACAGTAGAAATTGGAAAATATAGTAATCATTAGTAATGAAAATTCGGTAAATTTGTTAACTTATATGGAACGGCTCATCAAGAACTTGTTTACGTTAGACTTGAAGACAACCATATTGTAGTCACCTGGAAAGCAGGAAAACGGAAGACAATTCCACAGGCGTTCAGTTCTAAGAAAGAAGCTTTGTTCATGGAATCTACGGACATGGAATCTTAGGCACAGATAAAGAGTGGGGGGAATTATTGATAGTGTTTTCTGCTAGACGAGTGTTTCTTGCGAAAGTTTGGCGAGGGGGGACCATAGATTGAAGCTCAGTCGAACACTTTCCATGAAAATAACGATACATCAGAGACAAGCTCGCAACATCTCTTCTGTGAGATAGAGGTTGCAGGGAAGAGAAAAGGACATTTCCTACGAGGCTACGAAGTCTATTTTGAACTCTATCAAGGCAGGACAAGTTTTTTCTAGCTGCTGGCAACAGTATTCCATCCTTGGACGTACCTGGCTCTTATATAGATAGAGAATTGCATCAGCAGTGAGATATCTACTGGATCGATAGAAAGATCCCACCATTTTTCCAGCGGCCCTGGCAACAGATTTGATTTACGTGTTCCATTTAAGATCAGGAGTAATTGTCAAGCCCAGAAGCTTGTCAAAACTTGAGGCCTCCTGAAGACGAGAGCCATTCATGCCAGATGTGGATCAGAATGAAGCTTGGTTTTAAATGCATTAAAATTAACCAGCCACTCCTTTCCCCATTGTACTACGTGCTCAAGATCAGAGGAGAGAGAATCAGAGAGAACTTGGTCGTTTACTGTCTTAGATGTGCTACCATAAATGGTAGTGTCATCAGCATAAATGTCTACAAATGATGTAAGGTTGTGATTTGAAAGATCATTAATGTAGATCAGGAAAAGAGTTGTGCCCAGGATGGACCCCTGAGGGACACCAGCATTAATACTGTGAGCTTCTGATTTTTGCCCCTCAACTACTACTCTTATGAACCTATCAGAAAGAAATGATTTAATAATTGAGAAGACATATCCAGCTATACCACAGCTAGAGATCTTGTGAAGTAAACCTTTATGCCATACCCTATCAAAGGCCTTAGATATGTCGTGAAAGAGTCGTATTCGGGCCAAAAAGTTTACATAAAAGTTTAACCGCCTCGGAGAATTCCACTTCGTTCGTCTTCCTGGGTAGTAAATAGTCAACGAACTTATTGTGTTCTGTGGTCCGTAGTTCATTAAAAGCAAGCGAACCTTTTTGGCATTGCTCCACTCAGTGAATAAGTCTTCGTGTCGCCTATAAAAAGCGTCAAGCATCTTACCTTATTCCGGTACGTAAGATGAACGTTTCAATCGAATTCCATATGTTGTTTTGGAAAAAAGCTGTTATCACTTTGTTCAACATTTTTATGAAAAGTTCCTTTTGTCTCATCTGTTGAAGTAACAATTTTTCCGCCAACATTTGTTGCCACTGTTGCTTTTGAAAAGTTGTTGCTGAAAATGTTGTTGAAATTGCACTGGAGCTATTTTGTTCTTTTAAATTTTCCTCTGTTTTTGCTGTACCTTGAGCAACTGTGTGATAATGGCCTTCCAGTCCTCTGTCTTGGATATCTAATCCAATCTAAGCGAACAACAACAACAAAAAGAAAAGAACTTACTTTTTTTTTTTCCATAGGAACCACCTCTTATCAAGGCCTGGAGGTCACCCGAGGATAAAGATTAATGAGTGTACAGTAATCAATGGGACAATATCGTAATAATCGTCAGTAATGGAAATTTGGTAAATTTTATTTCTTAAGGGGAACTTGTTTAGATTGGACTTGAAGACAAGATCAATAATTTGTTTAGATTGAACTTTAAGACGACAAAATTGTAATCATCTGAAAAGCAGGCTAACGGAAGAGAATTCCACAGGCGTATAGTTAAATGTAAAAATACACTTGTGTGTGCGTGGGGGTGGTCAATCGATTTTAGTTTTACTGGTAGTTTAAAATCAATAAATATTCATTATTTTATTATTATTATCAGCAGTGGAAGATTTTCCTTTAAACAAAATCAAACAAAACAGACAATTAAAAAAAATCGTTTTTGGCATCGGAATATAAGAACAATTTTTTCCGATTCCGATACCCCTAAAAGTTTTGATTTTTTCACTTCCCGATTCTGATTCCAAATAATCGTCCCAACACTAATATATATATATATATATATATATAGTCAAGATGCTACAGCGGGGAGGTACCGATTTTATTTTAACTAGACGGTTGTTTTTTTTTTCCTAAGTGTTTTCTTTGATCTGAAGTAATATTATACTCTGAACAGTGCTGTTTCTCTATATCAGACTTTCTGGCTGGTTTTTCTTTTGCGGCGGCGCATTCCATATCCTCCTATTTAATTGATAAGTTTTATTTATTTATTTATTCATTTTATTTCTTGCTTTAATTTATTTATTCATTTATTTCTCATTTTTATTTATTTCAAAATGATATACGTTTTAATAATCAAATTAATAACCTGTGAACATATATACCAGCTGATTTATATGGTTTAAATATAGGTGGTATTATGGGTGTTACATATTTCCTTTTAACGTGCCCGAAGTAATTACACAAGTATGAGTTTTCATATCTATATATAAACTTAATTTTAATGGTTGTCATTCGTTCATTTGAGTTATTTATCTCTTCCTCAATACTAGGATATATAATATATTAGCATAGGTACCCGGCGTTGTCCAGGTCAACATAAAGTTCCGTTTAAAACACACTTTCTATACTAAGAATATTGATCATTTTTATTGTGGGCAACGTCGATACCTCCAAAACATTTTCCAAAATAAAGGAACGGATAAAAACATGTAAATGCAATCGCCTCCACCCCCTCAAAGAAAAACGTGATACCCTATCCCCCAGATATTTCGGCAGAAGGGATACGAAGAGGAGAAGCTATTCTCCCGATATTGAGCACTTTTTGTTGCGTGTGCGCTGACCCCCCCCCTCAAATAAAATAAAATAAAAATGGTATTTTTCAGGTCAGTCATTATGCTTAGGTTTGATTACTGGAATGCGAAAAATTGAGTTTATAAAGCCAGTTAAATTGTTAAAAGTTAAAGATATAATATTTAAAAACTCTATGCTCACTTTTTTCCTTCAACTATGTATTAAATAGTTTAACTGTGTTGATTTTCTCTTTTTATATAATGGACTATTCCAATCGTTTTCGCTATATTTCTTTTTACTTGTTCTCTTCGTCAATATAGAAAGAGAGGGGAGGACAAGGAAGTTTAAAGTAGCACGTAAGAAAAATAAATGAAAAGCTGCCATAGAAAAATAATTGACTCCTTCTGTCGGTCAGTGAATATATCGTATCATGCAGGTGTATCATTTTTTATTACCTCCATGAACAATAAAATGACAGAACAAATGCTAAAAGCTGTTGCAACGTTAAAAAGGATTTTGATTTATTGAATTATGAAATTAATTCCAGGTGTTATATTGTTATATCGCATATCCATATTTACAGGAATAAACCAGAATCCAGCAGCAGCAGCTGCGTCAACGACAATAATAGTGACGCTAAGACAAATCTGTTCGTCGATGCAATGCAAATGAACTCACTAAATACACACGACAACTTCAATGCTCATTTTTTCATGTACACACACCAATAGAATAGCTTGCACATCACTTCAACCAACAACACAAAAACCGCCAGAGAAGGCCGCACAGCAAAAGAAAACCCAAAATACAAAATACAAACATCGCAGTAAACGCAACTCGTGCAGCATATAAACACGAATATCTATTCCACAAAACACCGCAACAATATAACAGCGACCAGATTACATTCACAACTTTCTTAGCTTTAAATCGATATAACACATGCATACATACACCAAACAGACGATTCCCTACAATGCATTAAAACACATAAAACAAACACATTTAAAAAGCAAAACGCAAGCTAATGATCAAGAACTCTCTTTGCTTTCACCTACGTTAGCGTCATGACTATAAAAACGTCAGACTTCGCGACAAACGAATCAGTCGAGCCCAGAGACAGTCAGTCAACTGCCGGATTTCTTTCCCGATGTTAAAAAATCACTTTCGCGCGCATCATTCATGAATTTTTCCACATGGAAGCATCAACAGCGAGAATTAACATTTACATTTCTTATTTCATCACACTTCCTATTAGTGCCCGACTTTTCTCTCCTAAGAAGTTACAAACATTAATTTTACACCAAAATCTTCTCTCCTGAACATTTTCACATCCTTACGAACTTTGAACACTTTGGTTTGTTTTTGCTTTCTCGTTGAGTTTGTTTTTAAATAAACGATTGAGAAATCAATTATTTAAAATTTAAACCTATATTGTTTGTCTAGTTCCTTCTCGCCACCATACGCTTATTCCGAATATAACACAGGTTTATAAAAAGGGTTTATTTTATGATTAAATTAGTTGTGGCACTTTAAAAATAATTGTAGTGTTTTTATATTTTATTATATCAGAATATTAAAATTATTTTTAGAACAGATCCGTCGGCATTCACCACCAGAGGTGCCCAAAGCAAACGGCAGTAAACCTCACTCGGAAAAGGAAGTAATGACTGCAAGATTGTCCCCAACTAGAACTGCATCGAACTATAACTTATTCCGGCTACATCATCTACAACTCTAACCCGACTTGTTTCTTTCCAGCTGATCTACGATTCTGTTCAGTCGTAGGAGAATAATTTGTCGTTGAGACAGGGTTAATTTATTGCTATTCGCCTGAGGCAACCCTACTAAGGAATACTGATAAGACTGCTAAGACACTTGGAGACAGGTATGCTGACTTTTGAAAACCTAATATGATCTTGTGTCTAACCTCCTGGCAAAGAGATAAATAAAGTGTACATAAAAAAGGGTCTGATGATTCAAAGCAGGTTCTAAATTGTCAAAATGTCGGTGAGTATGAAAACAACAACAGTAGTAGTAGTAGTTATTCATATATTTATTTATTTATGTTGGTGTTAAAATGAGTTGTGGTCGGGTACAAATATAGCCGACAGTGAACTCATCAGCATTCCTCAGCAGCGGTACCTCAGGCGATCGGTAATAAAGAAGAGAGAGTAAATGTCAGAGAGGGTGCATTTTTTTGGGACCGTTTGCTTTTGTTTGTTTCTTTTCTTTTTTAAATAATAAAGTCAGTTTAAAAAAACAGTTAAGTAAAAAAAAATAGTTTCTCGCTCTTTCTCTTTCTCCTCCACTCTCTCTCTCTCTCTCTCTCTCTCTCTCTCTCTCTCTCTCTCTCTCTCTCTCTCCGTTCCACTTCTTTTACGACGACGAGGTAAAATTGTGTTATTACTTTTGTTTTCTCTTCGTTAATATAGAAAGTGAGGGGAGGAGGAGGAATAGTAAATGCATCAACGAAATTGATTAGTGCAAACTTTGCTTCCGTAAACGATAGAAATAGAGAGCGTATGAAATAAGAGTGAGGGGTAAAAATGAGTGAATGATAGACACAACTTGAGAGAGAGAGGAGAGATAGAGAGAGAGAGAGAGAGAGAGAGAGAGAGAGAGAGAGAGAGAGAGAGAGAGAGAGAGAGAGATGATTTTGTTAATTAATTGCAAATCATAGCTAATTATAGGAATTCGAATGGATTTTTTTTCAAACATAATCTAATATAGATCTCAACAATGCGTAAAGGGCATTTTTTTCTCTTCGTTTTAGTCTAAAATCATCTATCCGATGTTAAATATTGAATTTGAAATAAACGAAAAATATATTGATTTATTATATAAAATTAAGGCAATGAAAGAGAATGTCCTAGTTGAAAATAAGGTGTTTCATTTGTAAAAAGAACCTGCGCACTCATGTTCATCTTGCATGTTGCATGTAGTTAGGAACAATGTTAAGAAGACCAGGAAAAAAATGATAGAAAGATAAACATCTAAATAAATAGATACACAGATAATTAGGTAAACAGACAGATAGACAGATAATTTACTGCTTCTGCCCAGCTATTCTCTAACAATAACAACAATAAGTAGAACAACGATACAGAAATAGTAATCTCAAATTCAAATAACAATAACCTTAATAGAAATAAGAAAAAGTGAAATAAGTGCATAACTCGTATACTACCAAGTATTTGCTTAAGCAAAAACATCATATTCAAGCAACAGTATTTGCTAAAGAAAACCCGGATAACAAAAATACTACATAAGGGACCCCCCCACGTCGCTCGCCAATAATTAATTGAAAAATAGTATAATGGGTTAATACATATAGATATTTAGACAACCCGTGTAGACTATGTTTGAATGAGATGTTTGAAATTAAAAATTTTAAAGATACTAAAGACTTATTAAAATGAAGAAACGAAGTAGCAACTAACTGTAGATATAGGACTTTATGAAAACTATATATACATAACAACTAAACTAAACTAAATCAACAGCTAAAGTAGCAGCGGATAACAAATTAAGCAAAAAAGGAATGATTATCCAGCCGTTAATTTGAGACACTTACACAAGGGATAAGCCATAGCTATACAAATAAAAACGAATAGTGTAATGGAAAGGTCGACCGGGTCTTCGTTTGGATAGTTAGCTAGATTAAACACCACGTGGATATATAAAACATTCACTTACAAAAATCCGTGCAATGGTGGCAAACAAGTTAAACTAGGGACACAACCATCATTTAAACAAGATATTTCGGTAGATGGTTTCGAACATATTCATTTGATGATGTTGCTTTCTACATACGCACGCGCGCGCGCACACACACACACGCAACCACATATATATGATTAAATAATGGTTATTCAAACAATACGCAATCATCAATGTAGGGGTGACAATTCCTGCCGATCATGAGATTCAAACCTAGCTACAGAACCACGTTTTGCTAAGCCTCTAACTCAGGGTCACCAAACAATTGCCACGGGGATGAAGGAAATTAAAAAGTATTAAACGCCGAATTCAAGCGAATGCATTTTAACAATCTAGAGTGTTCACACAAATGGTAGTCGTAAACATTGCATAAACGCTAGTTGACTGCCTTAGTATTAATTTCGCAGACAGTGCCAATCCTTAAGTATTCTAAAAGGGGGTTGATAATTATAATTAAATAATAATTATTAATTTTTTCATTTGTATTTTTATATATTTGTATACACAGGTTTCACTCTTTAACTAATTTTCCAATCATTATCGATTTTGGAACACTTTGATTAGGCATAGTTCGGACTATATTTATTTTAATCTAGTTTTATGCAAATGGCGTAAAAAGGTTCTGATGCTTTCGACTTTTCATGAATTTTTATCAATCGATATTGAATATCAGTTCCCAAGATTTCAATTTCTTTGGAGCGTATTAAAGCTTATTAAGGGGGGGGACACTATATCAAGTTGACCAGAAAGTTCTTGCAGTTTTTAACTTTTAAATTCAGATGAAAATACCTCGACTCGAGCAAAAATTGATTGATCAAAAGAAGCAAAACAGGTGTATTTTTGCCAATAAATATCTTGCGTTCTGGTGGCGATGAAGTCGCTGAAGGTGTTTTTAATATTGCTTAGGTTTTTGAAGCATTTCTCACGCAGAAAATTATCAAGATGTTTGAAAAAGTGGTAGTCGGTAAGTGAGAGGTCTGGAGAGTATGGTTAATGAAGTAGAGTTCGTAGCCCAGTTCGTTCAACTTATGCAGGGTCGGTTTAGCAAAGTACGGTCGGGAATTGTCGTGAAAGAGAATTGGGCTTTTCTGTTGACTAATGCTGGGTGTTGTTGTCGAAGTTTCTGATGCATTTTATTCATTTGTTGACAGTACTTCTCTGCCGTCCTTCAGCATGTCCTTCTTTTAGTGCAACTTTGGCTTCGGGAAGTATCGTGGAGCCTCGTTGAGCTTCATTGGCATCTAACCACTGAGCTGAGTGTCGCTGGTTGTCATAAAGAACTCACTTTTCATCGCAAGTCACAATTTGGTCGAGAAACGGGCTGTTTTTGTTGCATAAAAGAAGAGAAAATCACACTTCATAACGGCGTTTCTTTTAGCTGTCGTTCAATTCGTGATGCACCCATTTATTAAGTTTTTTTTTTGTCTTTCCAAGTGGTTGAAAAATGTCGTGTACGTGACGTCTAATTCAGAAGCAAGTTCTCGAACAGTTATGCATGGATTAACTTCGACTAATGATCTTAATTGATTGTTGCCAACATCCGGTGGCTGACCACTACGCTTGTCATCTTCTAGACTCTCGTCGCCACCACGAAATTTCTTAAACCACCATTGTGCTGTGTGCTCAGTAGTGGTTCTTGGGCCAAACGCTTCGTTGATATCGCAAGCTGTTTCGGCAGCTTTTAGGCTTTTGCTTTTTTCCATCTTGTATTCAACGTTCTGAAAAGAAGACATCATTGTTTCAAAACGATTGCAATTTAAACGATTAGATAGAATGAAAGACGCCATTTAAAATGATATATAAAGTAAAGGTGTCATAATAGAAACTTATTTGAAAATATATCATTTGAAATCAAAATTAAAAATTCCGCAAGAACTTTCTTCTCAACCTAATATTTATTTTCTTCCATTATGTCTTGACAGTAAACTAATGAGTCTTACTTTTCAAAATATACTTTCAAAATATACTTTTCTTTCTTGACTGTTCAAAAAATGGTCGTTTTCGATTCTAACGTGAATGAATACTTTTTCTTCGAATTTGTTAATCATTTTCAATTGTTTTCCTAATATTTTTCATTATTCAACTTACAATCCATTTCAGTAATATTTAATCCTCGAGTGGCTTTTATCTTTGATAAACGGCACTCATTAGCAAAATAAACCAAAAATTTGACATAATTAACAAATTAATTATTAAAGCTTTTCTAAGCAATTATTTTGTAATAATTTCGATCTCGACATGTTCGTCTGAACCGAGGACACCAATGGCTTATTGGTTGTTAGCAATATAAGAATGACCTTGATTTGAAGACATCGTTGCTTCTTATAAACTATTTTTCAACATCGCGAAATTATTCGAAAGAAACGCGTTATTTTCTAGGAACAGAATTCGACAAAATCTGTGGAACATAAGAAGTACATGTGTAGAGCTTAAGAGTCCTTTCTTTTCATTAGGGTTAGGGTTAGGGTTATATTCTTGTAGAGTTCCTGTTTTTGTTCTCTCCTGTTTATTACCCCAGTTCCAGTTGCTTTGTTTTGCGAGATCAAAAGACATCCGCTCACAGTTGTGAGACTCGATTTACTTTTGTATTTTTTTTAATGGAATTCTGCTTTTTTAAAAAGTTGCTTGTCAGATTTTTTTTTTCTAAATTATCTCCACTTTAACGCTATTTCCTGTTATCGATTGAATATGCTATTGGTTCATCGATCGGCCACGCTTAAAGAGAGAGAGAGAGAGAGAGAGAGAGAGAGAGAGAGAGAGAGAGAGAGAGAGAGAGAGAGAGAGAGACAGACAGACAGACAGACAGACAGACAGAGACAGACAGACAGACAGACAGACAAAGAGACAGATTCTGCCATACTTAAGAACAAGGCCAATAGCCATTAGTCGCGTGCTCTCTTCAAAAACAACTTGAATGATCTGGAGAATGACTTGAATGACTTTGAAACTGACTGGTTGTAAAGTGGGTGATCATTTTACATTAAATAAATACAGAAAAGTCATCCCCACTTTATATTACAACTACAACATGTAGGAAGAACAGATGCTACACTTTGATCTTGGCCAAAAGGCCAAGAAAAGGGTATTTATTTGCTCCCGCACCGAGCAAATTAGGCACAAGGCCGATTTTTAAAGTGAGGAGTGAAGGGGAAATGGGGACCAGCTCCCCGGGGAGTAGGGGAGCTGGATAGTGACAATTGGTATGAAGGGTTACCCCTATATTGACCAAGGTCTTATATGTGGGGTTGGTATTTATTTGCTCCCCCACCGAGCAAATTAGGCACAAGGCTGATTTTTAATATGAGGAGTGAAGGGGAAATGGGGACCAGCTCCCCGGGGAGTAGGGGAGCTGGATACTGACAATTGGTATGAAGGGTTTCCCCTACATTGATCAAGGTCTTATATGTAGGTTTGGTATTTATTTGCTCCCCCACCGAGCAAATTAGGCACAAGGCTGATTTTTAATGTGAGGAGTGAAGGGGAAATGGGGACCAACTCCCCGGGGAGTAGGGAAGCTGGATAGTGACAATTGGTATGAATGGTTGCCTTTACATTGACCAAGGTCTTATCTGTGAGGCTGCCCCCACATATGGTCTTTGCTTGCAGTATCTGCCGGAATACATACTACACTTTGATCTTGTTTATATATTTTATTGAGAAAGAAAAAATTGAACATAAAAAAAACGTACAAAAAATTCAATTCAACAAAATTAGGCACAAGGCCCTACAAGAAATTGGGAGGGGGAGGGTACAGGGTCTTTTTGACTATGTAACAGATGAGACTTTGAAGTCTTACTCTTGACTGGCAACATTTACCAAAATACCTCAATCACTCTGTGGATCCTAATCTAACTAATAACCCCAGCGTTCAATGTAAAATTTAACTATGTACAATTTGTATATTCATTTCTGTATGTTGTGTGTGCATTTTTTTTTTTTTTTTTTTTTTTTTTTTTTTGTGTGTGTGTGTGTGTATGTGTGAGAAAATAAAGTTCGATTTCATTAGAAAGAGTTCTTGAATTAATTGGCATAAAATGTTCGTGGAGTGGGAAAAAACTAATGAAAATGTTCATTTCAAAAATAAGGAAAAAACTACTAATGTGTTGTTAGTAAGACCCCCCTGAACTATTCTATGTGGCTAGATCCCCCACTGTTTTCCGGGGAACCGAAAACAAGCAGAGCATCCCTAATGGGGTTTGGGGAAGTCGCCTTAATGGAGGTGGGAGAAAATAAAGCAACGGATGGAGGGGGTAGGAAGGTGACCTCTGAGTAGGGGGATGATCGGGGGCATCAGAAAATAAAGATGAGGAGCAGGGGGGTTGGGCAGACTCAGAGGTTCTCTAATACCAAAAAATAAAATCAGGAACAGGATCTCATTTGTACCACCAGTCAAGAGTTACTTTACTGAACTTATAATGCTAACCTAGGCGGGATGGGTTCCGTAGGACCCAGCACCGCCCATGCCATGCCTAAGGAGGGAACACGTATTGAAACTTGGCTCCTCGACGGATGCACAAACTAGTGCTGTGCACCCACCTCTTGTCAAATTCCACTCTAGGCAACCTCTTCCAATCGCATCTGATCTTTACTTTAAGCAAATGTTTAAAGTAAACGATCAGATCCCGATCAGGAACAGATGTCCCTTCGTGGACCAACTTGAGGCGCGCGATCCAAATGGCCATGCGCGCTACTGCTAGGATCGCCAGGAAAACCAAACTTTCCTCCCTGGGGAACGGCGGCTCCATGTTGTACACAAAAGTTCCTACGTCGAGATCGAGCAGACACTCGGCATCGATGCGAGCTGTTACCCCCTCGACGTACCTTAATAGGGGCTGTATCCGGCTGCAACTAAAAAACGCGTGCTCGATTGTTTCGGGCTCGCGTTCGTCACAGCACGGACAGAAGCGGCTGGTATGTTCTTTATACCGGAAAAGTACGTCGAAGAGGGGCAGCGCATTTCGGACCAGTCGCCAAGTCAGGGAGAATTCCGAGTTATTAAGAACCTCCCGTCCCGGCGCCCAACGCCATTGAGAACGGACAACCTCCATCGACCATCCCATCCGCCTACAAAGTGGATCCTTCGCGGTCCCCTCCACTAAATCCCGATACAGTTTCTTCCTTGGCTGATCGAGGACATTGGTCCCCGGCAAAGCTCTAAGAGCGGTTCGGCATTCGGAGAAGAACTTGGACTCCCCCTTCGGTCTATGACGACCTTCTACCGAAGGGTTGGGTTTGAGGTTGGGAAACGAGTTCTCAACCACAGGGACCCAAGGAGCGTCTCCTTCAAGCGAACGACCCAGGAAAGCCAATCTCTCGGCGTTTCTATGACACAAGAGACTGGGCTGACCCAGGCCTCCCTCGCTCGGATTTTGAACACAGACCTCTCTGCAGACATAATGCTTACCCTCGTTCCACAAAAGTGAATCGAGGCGCCCTTGTAAGCGGGTTAGTCGTTCTGCAGGGAGAGGAAGTACAGACAAACGGTAAAGGATGAGCGGAAAGACGTATGTAGCACACGCCTCCGCCCGACCCTTCAAGGACAATTTCCTTCCAATCCAAGTCTTTACTGACGATTTGACCTTAGACTGTACTTCCGACCAATTCTTTTCCAGCTGAAGTCCCGGTCCAAACCAGACACCGAGAATGCGGACCGGTCCATCGGTCCAGCTGAAAATACCTGGAAGCGAGTTTACCCCGGTCCAGGCCCCCAACCGCAGGCCAACAGACTTGCTACGGTTGAAGATGGCCCCTGTTACTTCTTCGTATCGAGCGAGCGGCTCGACCACCGCTTGAACGTCCGTGAGGCAAGACACGAACACGGTGACGTCATCGGCGAACGCGGAAACCCTGGCTCGTGTGCCTCCAGGGAGAGCTATTCCGCGCAGGACTGGTGTAGCCGCCTCGTCCCTTAACTTGCGAAGGAGGGGTTCCAACGCCAGGACATATAACAGAGGCGACAGCGGACAACCCTGTCGCACCGACCGAGAGACAGCGAATGACTCCGACAGCTTACCGTTGATCTGCACCGCTACCGTCGGCCTGTCATACAGAACAAAGATCCACTTGCGGAAGTCCGGATTAAATCCGGCGGCCTCTAGCACAGATCCTAGGAACCGATGGTCGACCCTATCGAATGCCTTGGACTGATCCAAACTGATCAGCGCGGCTTCGGCGTCGTCTTCTGTCCCCTCTATGATCGAGCGTATCAAGTGCAAATTGTCTTGAATCGATCTCCCCTTCACAGCATAAGTCTGGTCCGGTTCGATCAAGTCAGTGATGACAACCTGCAAGCGATTCGCAAGAATCTTTGCCAAAATCTTTAACTCTGTGTTTAGCAGAGTCAAGGGCCTAAAATCATCAAAGTTTTCCCTCCCACCATGCCGTTGACCTTTCCTCAGCAATGTGATCACACCCTTGGTCACCTGTCCAGGGATGGAACCCTGGGCAAACCAATGGTTGAACATATCCTTCAGAATAGGGACCAACATGGGCGACAGCCTCAAGTAAAACTCGTAGGGTAAACCATCAAGCCCCGGGGATTTGTTATAGCCGACCTGCTTCAACGCAGTAATGACCTCATGTTCAGTAATAAGACCATCACAGCTAGCCGCCCGAGCCGCCGTGAGGCGGGGCGAGTCAGCCAAATAGCTGCCAAACTCATCAACCCTGAGTCCGGGTAGTTGGGTGAAGCGCACCGATAGATGCTCCCGAAACCCCTCGCAGATCTCCCGAGTCGATACTAAGGGGTGTCCTTCCAGGTTATGTACTTTACGAATGTACCCATCCGAACCGCGCCTTAAAGCAGCCTTACGCTCAACAGCGTCAACATTCACAGCCTCGTTAGAAACTTTCTTTAACCTAGCCCTAACTACTTGACCTTCATACCGCTCGCTAGCCAAGCGGTTGAGATCTTGTTTAGCTAGTGCTAACTCTAGGGGGTCCCCCCCTCCACCGCCCGGGTCAGCTTATCCTCTAAACGCTTCTTTGCCTTAGCCTTATCTATCGCGAGGCGTTGGCTATACTGGACAGAGAAGCGCCTAATTTTGGCCTTGAGACTAACCCACCACTTACTCCCTGTAACCGCCCCCACTAAAGCCCGCTGAATTAGCTCAGTGACCTTCAACCGGTAGTCCTCCAGCTCCAACAAGGTGCTGTTGAACTTCCAGTATCCGGCCAGTTTAGGCCTAGCGCTTAAGCTCAAACGGGCCATAACAAGTTTATGGTCCGAGTGTCCTAGCAAGTGGAACGTGGGGCAAGATAGGAAGTCTACATCGCCTCTTCTAACTAACATCCGATCCAAGTAAGTGCTTGGATGGGAAGGCACTACAGGATGCCATGTCCACATCTCCCGCCCCGGATGATCCAGACGAAATCTGTCGACGAGATCGCACGAGGCCATCAGGTCAGACAGACTGCTGTCACACCACGCCGACCCGCTAGTCCCCCCGACCTTATATATTTTGGGATCAAGGATTGCATTCCAATCCCCCATTAAAACTAACCGTTCCGGATCCACTAAGAAGCCCTCCAACCGTCGAAAAAAGGTTGCCCTCTCTACAGCAGCATTGGGAGCATAAACAGCAACAATCCGAAAAACACTACAATTAACAGCAACATCAACAACAAGCGCCCGCCCGTCCTCGCCTGCGTGAACAACATTCACCGACGCTGACAGGGTGCGACTCACTAGCAAGGAGATTCCACGACTATAGGTATTGCCATATGCTGAGTAGACATCGTAATCGTTTACCAGCACCTGACAATCCCCGTCACAAACAAAGTGGGTCTCCTGGATAGCGGCAATATCTACCTTGAGGGACACCAAGTCTCTCACAACGCGCGAGGCCTTGCTTCGACACCTGATGCCCCTCACATTCAATGTAGCCAAGTTCAAAGACATGATCACTTACCTCAAGCACTGTCACAGACGGGTCTGAAATCCTGGGCAGTGAGGACATGGCAGGCCTGGCCAAGGCTGCCGGTAAGTAAATCCGATGAAGGTGATCCATCCCTGGCCACGCCCCCCACGTCCAGGGGGAAGGTTAGTTTGAGTGCCCTGTATAGCGATGGGTGTACATACATGGGGATTCTACCCTCACATTTAAAGAAAATGTTGGTCAGTGAAGGATGGTCCCTATCCACCAGCTGCTGGCCTGGGATCGCATTCTTCGCTGCCTTGATCATTGCCCACATTCCTCCAGTCCTACCGTCCTTGTTGACCCTAACGAAAGTGGTCAACAAGGGAGCGTCCTTGAATTTAGTGGGGTCTGTTACTAGGTCTCCACCGACTTTTTCAAAGTTTTTGAGTTTATTGTACCGGACCTTCTGTTGTCCTTTAAGGTCCGGAGCCGGTTGGAGAGGGTCTGTTTCACAAATCCTGCTTCCTGGCAGGAAGGGGAGCTTTTTGGTCCGTTCAGTGCGGACTTTGGGAGTGGGGGAGGGGACCTCTTTTGGTTGATGGGGAGGCTGAGCGCTTGGGGAGGGGGTAGCCTGCTCGTTTTCTTCTTTTTGGCTCCTGTCACGGGATGAGGGGCGGGAAGAGTTTCTTGGGGCCTTTATAGGAGAGGGGGAAGGTTGTTCGGGTTGCTGGGGTGTTGGGATCACAGGGGGCTCATCCTGTGTTGTTGTTGCGAGGGAGTCCTTCTCAGTCTCAGTGGGGGTAGGAGGGTTTGCGCGTGTCTTGCGGCTTTTCCTCCTCCTGGCTCTCCTGATCTCTGTTGCGCTCAGGGCCATAGAGACTGTTGTTGTCTCTTCCTCTGCCTCTGACGCGGCCTCCTCCTCAGATTCTGGTAGTTTCCTCTTGTTTGAGGAGGAGGGTGTCTGTGTGTCCATTTTCTCCGTCTCGCTCTTCGGTTGTTCTTGGTCTTGGGTGACTGTCTGCAAGGATGGCTGTTTGTTGATCTTGCCTTTCTTTACGACCGTCACCCAGCCTGTCGGTGCCTCTGGAGGATTTGCGGCCGGCGCGGGAGCAGCGGCTTGATTTGTTGTCACGCTTGTTCCCGCCGCTTTTGTGGGCTTCTTCCCTCCATTCCTCTTTGGACAGTCCTTCGCCATATGCCCTTGTTGTGTGCACAGCCAGCAATGAGGCCTCCTCCCTTCCACTATAAGGGAGAGTGTCCACTCTCTGAACTTGAGTGTGGCTGGGATGGCGTAGAATCCAGCCTTGTCCAGGACCATCTGTACTTTGTAGTCCCCGGTCATGATGTTTCTTAATCCGCGGACCGGGGTGACTTCCTCTACGTCTCCATACTGGCTTAGGATAGCCCCCAGTTGTTTGGCCTCCATATAGCAGGGGACGTTTAGAGCAGAAACATTTGCTCTCCTCTTGTTCATATAGATGGGTTGGAGCTTTATGTTCCTGCTCTGATGGCAGGTCCTGGACAGCCTGACTGCGTCTTCGGAGGTGGGGAGCAGAACATCCCACTGTGCGTAACTCCTTCTACAGATGTAGTTGGCGGGAATGTTCTGCTCCAGCAACACGTTCATCATGGTGTCCTTGTTGACGCCCGTCAGACCCCTTGTCTTGGTGTCTGAAGTTATTAGCGAGAGCACTCTTTTCTCCAGAACTTCCACTTGACCCGGGAGGGGTTGGATGTTGTTCCCCTGGGTATACTCCTTGTAAGTGGAGTCGAAGAGTGCTCTGTAGTCTTCGGGCGTCAACTTCCCTTGCTGCTCTTTGGGGCCCCATGCCGGTCCTCCATCCTGGTGGGTGTCAGCTGGACTCGGGTTGGGGGGCGTAGCTGGTGTTGTGGGGCTCTCCATTGTTATGGGCATTTTTGGTTTCGGAACGGGGCCGTTACCAGGCAAAGTAGGCCATTGTGTCTTTGGCGTTGTTTCGTCCTGGCTTGGTTTGCTCTCCGGGCCGCTCCCCTTTCTTATTTTCTTCCTTTGCTGGGTGGCTGTCCCCTTGGGGGATGGAGGTGTCTCCCCTTCTGGTGCCGTGTTCCCAGCTGGAGCCTTGGTGGGTACTGTCAAGGGTGTCTCTCCTTCCAGCTTGCTTTTGTTACCACTGGCCGGAGAGTCACCCCTTTTCCGTATTTGGTCCTCTTGGGGAGTGTTGGGGGGCCAATCACTGTCTTCCCCGCCGAATAGTGAGCAGATGGAGGCTATTACGTCTTCATCCAGCGCCTCGGTTTGGTCCGCGGTGCTGATTTCCTCCTTTTCTGTTGGGGAGTCGCCCTTTGGGGGAGCGGGGGATGGGTTCCCCGGTCTTCCTCCCTTGGTTCTGCCGTCCTGGGGTGCAGCTGGTTGGCTGGGTTCTGCACTTTCCCCAGCTAGTGAGTTAATGGCAGCTTTTTCCGCTGGGTTGCCCTCGTGGGGAGCGGTTGCAGGTGCTTTTTGGGGGGTCGCCGCGGGCTGCGGCCCTACCCTCCTGCTTTCTTCCAAGGTCGCCGCGCGCCGGGGCCCTACCTTGTTTCCTGGCGCCGTCTCGCCGGGAGATGCATCAGCTCCCTCACATAGGGAGTCGTTCGCAGTTGAGATGCTGCGCATTTGGGGTGACGTACCCCTCCTGCCTGGCATCGTGGCGGTTGCACTGGCCGCTGGCGCGGACCAAAGTGTAGTGGGGGAAAAGAAAACCCAGGGGAATGGAGGGGGAGGAGGGGGAGGAGCGGACTTTGAAGAAATTAGAGTTTTTGACTTCCCCTCACGGGGATGTCGGGTTAGCAGCTCAGATCCCCCCGCGAGGGGGGAGAGCAGAGAAGAAAGACGCAGTGGGTGCTAGCGGGTCAGAGTGCCGCGTCGCAATTAAGAGAGAGAGGGGATAGGCATCCCTGCCCACAGAGGGGAGCAGAAACGAAGCACCCGCCCTACCCCACGTCACCCTACCCACTAACTTACCCCAACGGAAGCGAGAAAGAGAACCCTGTCTGCTCGATCCACTGGGAGAGCAGCGAAGATAGACAAAGTTTGGGCCTGGCAGGTCAGAGTGCTGCTCAGGCAATTAAGTGTTGAGAAATTAGACCATCCCAGTCTCGAGAAGTGAGACCGAAACGAAAAAAAAACAACATGCAAAAACAACAAATGAAAAAAGAAGGTCTCAACTACCAGCGATAGTGGTGTTGGTCCCGAGATTCCAGTCTCCCAAAAGAGGGGATCGGTTTCCGGGTCCAAGCTCCCACAAATGTGGAGTCGGTCCTCTAGGTCCTGACTCCCCAAAGGAGGGGGTCGGTCCTTGCTAACAAAAGTTAGTAAGAAAAAACACCTTAACCTAGCCCGAAAGCCCGGTGGTGGGTCAAGTTTAGTAACTGAGGGAACAGATACTACACTTTGATCTTGGCCAAAAGACCAAGAAAAGGGTATTTATTTGCTCCGCCACCGAGCAAATTAGGCACAAGGCCGATTTTTAATGTGAGAGTATTTATTTGCTTCCCCACTGAACAAATTAGGCACAAGGCCATTTTTTAATGTGGAGAGAGAGAGAGAGAGAGAGAGAGAGAGAGAGAGGGAGAGGGAGGGAATAGGGAACCAGCTCCCGATGGGTGGGAAATGGGAGCTGGATAGTGACAATTGGTATGCAGGGTTGCCCCTACATTGACCAAGGTCTGATATGTGGGGTTACCCGCACATATGGTCTTTGCTTGCAGTATCTGCTGTAACAGATACTACACTTTAATCTTCGCCAAAAGGCCAAGAAAAGCTGTATTTATTTGCTCCCCCACAGAGCAAATTAGGCACAAGGCCGATTTTTAATGTGAGGAGTGAAGGGGAAATGGGGACCAACTACCCGGGGAGTAGGGAGCTGGATAGTGACAATTGGTATGAAGGGTTGCCCCTATATTGACCAAGGTCTTATATGTGGGGCTGCCCCCACATATGGTCTTTGCTTGCAGTATCTGCCGGAACAGATACTACACTTTGCTCTTGGCCAAAAGGACAATAAAAGCTTAAAAATCTAAGAACAGCATCTATTAACAACAGCATCTATTAACAACAGACCTTTGATCTTAACCAAAAAAGCCAAACTACGACTCCACTAAACTACGACTCCACTAAACTACGACTCCACTAAAAAAAAAACAAAACAAACAAACAAAAAACCTAAAATGGGAGTTTCAAAATAGACTGAACATCACACTAAATAGTCGAGGAGGATAAAAAGACCGAGGAGAGAAAGCACTAACCAGACCTCCACTGGATGAGTGCGAAGAGGATTGGGACCTTGGAAAGATTTGTTGCCAACCGAATTTCAGTTAAAACTAATGGTCGTTGTCAGCGAGAATTCAATGGTAAGCGGCTGTTGCAATTACGCAAATTCATTTGCAAAGGTTATCGAAAAAGGCGGAGGGTACTGGAAATCTAGAGAGACTTGTTGTCACGTAGACTCCAGGGAATATTGTTGTGAGAACTCGTGATAACAACTAATAATGATTTATATAATAATTAACTGACATAATTCTATGGTTTTATATGAAAACACTAGCAAAGCATAATTCTAATTTTTTGTTTTTCATTTTATGGTGATGAATAATACACTAGTTTTAAATAAAGCATTTTTTCGCCCCCCTCCCTTCACCCGCTTTACAAGCAATACCAAATAAATTAAAATATAATGGTGAGCGCCTTTTCGTGAAGAAGAAGAAAAGAAAAACATGATTAAAACCTCGGATTAAAATAAAAAAGACGAAGTAAAACAAAAACAAAAATAAACGAAGAAAAATAAAACATAGTCTATTTTACACATATTATCGTTGTATTGTTTTATTGTTTTATTGTAAAAAAAAAAAATCGTTTAAAATTCTTTTGCGTAACTCCCCACCTCATATGTCTATCTATTCCTCCAGTTATTTTTTAAATGCCGATGAAGGCATTCAATATGTTTGCAAAGGGAATTAAAAAAAATCATTATGATGTACACAAAACGAAAATGTCATATTCTAAAAATTACGTAAATTGATAAATATTTTTTAAACTAAAAAAGAAAAATTAAATTTTATGAGAAACCGAGAACGGTGTCTCTTGATTTTAATATTTAATAAATAAATGGAGAGCACTCAATTCGAACAACTGAGATTTTAATATTTAATAAATAAATGGAGAGCACTCAATTCGAACAACTGAGATTTTAATATTTAATAAATAAATGGAGAGCACTCAATACGAACAACTGAGATTTTAATATTTAATAAATAAATGGAGAGCACTCACTTCGAACAACTGAGATTTTAATATTTAATAAATAAATGGAGAGCACTCAATACGAACAACTGATATTTTAATATTTAATAAATAAATGGAGAGCACTCAATACGAACAACTGAGATTTTAATATTTAATAAATAAATGGAGAGCACTCACTTCGAACAACTGAGATTTTAATATTTAATAAATAAATGGAGAGCACTCAATACGAACAACTGATATTTTAATATTTAATAAATAAATGGAGAGCACTCAATACGAACAACTGAGATTTTAATATTTAATAAATAAATGGAGAGCACTCAATTCGAACAACTGAGATTTTAATATTTAATAAATAAATGGAGAGCACTCAATACGAACAACTGAGATTTTAATATTTAATAAATAAATGGAGAGCACTCAATTCGAACAACTGAGATTTTAATATTTAATAAATAAATGGAGAGCACTCAATTCGAACAACTGAGATTTTAATATTTAATAAATAAATGGAGAGCACTCAATTCGAACAACTGAGATTTTAATATTTAATAAATAAATGGAGAGCACTCAATTCGACCAACTGAGATTTTAATATTTAATAAATAAATGGAGAGCACTGAATTCGAACAACTGAGATTTTAATATTTAATAAATAAATGGAGAGCACTCAATACGAACAACTGAGATTTTAATATTCAATAAATAAATGGAGAGCACTCAATACGAACAACTGAGATTTTAATATTTAATAAACTAATGAAGAGCACTTAATTCGAACAACTGAGATTTTAATATTTAATAAATAAATGGAGAGCACTCAATTCGAACAACTGAGATTTTAATATTTAATAAATAAATGGAGAGCACTCAATTCGAACAACTGAGATTTTAATATTTAATAAATAAATGGAGAGCACTCAATACGAGTAACTGAGATTTTAATATTTAATAAATAAATGGAGAGCACTCAATACGAACAACTGAGTATTTAATATTTACTAAATGAATCGAGAGCACTCAATTCGAACAACTGAGATTTTAATATTTAATAAATAAATGGAGAGCACTCAATTCGAACAACTGAGATTTTAATATTTAATTAATAAATTGAGAGCACTCAATACGAACAACTGAGATTTTAATATTTAATAAATAAATGGAGAGCACTCAATACGAACAACTGAGATTTTAATATTTAATAAATAAATGGAGAGCACTCAATACGAACAACTGAGATTTTAATATTTAATAAATAAATGGAGAGCACTCAATACAAACAACTGAGATTTTAAAATTTGATAAATAAATTGAGAGCACTCAATTCGAACAACTGAGATTTTAATATTTAATAAATAAATGGAGAGCACTCAATACGAACAACTGAGATTTTAATATTTAATAAATAAATGGAGAGCACTCAATACAAACAACTGAGATTTTAATATTTAATAAATAAATGGAGAGCACTCACTTCGAACAACTGAGATTTTAATATTTAATAAATAAATGGAGAGCACTCAATACGAACAACTGAGATTTTAATATTTAATAAATAAATGGAGAGCACTCAATACGAACAACTGAGATTTTAATATTTAATTAATAAATGGAGAGCACTCAATACGAACAACTGAGATTTTAATATTTAATAAATAAATGGAGAGCACTCAATTCGAACAACTGAGATTTAATATTTAATAAATAAATGGAGAGCACTCAATACGAACAACTGAGATTTTAATATTTAATAAATAAATGGAGAGCACTCAATACGAACAACTGAGATTTTAATATTTAATAAATAAATGGAGAGCACTCAATTCGAACAACTGAGATTTTAATATTTAATAAATAAATGGAGAGCACTCAATTCGAACAACTGAGATTTTAATATTTAATAAATAAATGGAGAGCACTCAATTCGAACAACTGAGATGTTAATATTTAATAAATAAATGGAGAGCACTCAATACGAATAACTGAGATTTTAATATTTAATAAATAAATGGAGAGCACTCAATACGAACAACTGAGATTTTAATATTTAATAAATAAATGGAGAGCACTCAATTCGAACAACTGAGATTGTAATATTTAATTAATAAATTGAGAGCACTCAATACGAACAACTGAGATTTTAATATTTAATAAATAAATGGAGAGCACTCAATACGAACAACTGAGATTTTAATATTTAATAAATAAATGGAGAGCACTCAATTCGAACAACTGAGATTTTAATATTTAATAAATAAATGGAGAGCACTCAATACAAACAACTGAGATTTTAAAATTTAATAAATATATGGAGAGCACTCAATTCGAACAACTGAGATTTTACTATTTAATAAATAAATGGAGAGCACTCAATACAAACAACTGAGATTTTAATATTTAATAAATAAATGGAGAGCACTCAATTCGAACAACTGAGATTTTAATATTTAATAAATATATGGAGAGCACTCAATACGAACAACTGAGATTTTAATATTTAATAAATAAATGGAGAGCACTCAATACGAACAACTGAGATTTTAATATTTAATAAATAAATGGAGAGCACTCAATTCGAACAACTGAGATTTTAATATTTAATAAATAAATGGAGAGCACTCAATTCGAACAACTGAGATTTTAAAATTAGCCTTGTAATTGCTACGATATACTATTAATCGCTAAAAATCGTAAAAAATGATTTTCTATATCTAAAAAAGTACTTTCCTTTGTTAGAAAATGATACGACGCATGAAATTTAACAAAAGGTGAACACACGTTCTGAGCTTGTGTATACAGAAGGGAATCAAATATAAATATGTGTTTTCTGCTTTAGCATGGCTCACGTGATTCAGGGTGTTTTGGAACCCGTCTTAACCAGACGGTTAAGAAAGTGTTTTAGTTGAATAATTCCTGTTCGTTTGTTTTTTTTTGCAATAGATATCCTCTAAGATGGCCACTTCCTAATTATATTTTCCCATTGATCTCTCCAGATTATATTTGTCGTGGAAGGACATCCTTAAATCTCAAACTCCACCTCTATTTCTTTGTCCCCACTTATGTTTCACTCCTACTAAGAAACTTATTTGCATGTTTTCGGTTTTAAGCAAACCGGAAAACAGAGAGAAGTCTCTTCTCGGGTTTGGGTTCCTTTGAAAGCCATGCTAACCAGTTTAATGGATGAGTACTCTTCATCTTTTTATTTTTCAATAATAAAGATCCGCCAATGTGTTCACTATTTACATATATTTTTTCTCTTCGACTCCATAAATAGTATTTTATCTTGCAATGACACCACCAACTCCATAATTCTCTCCCCATCTCTTTTTATTTCACAAAAGTCCCACTCCTACTTAAAGATTTACCTGCTTGTTTTTGGTTCTAAACAAATCGGAAGCAGTGAGTATTCTACTCTTAGAAATGTCTGAAAGAAAAGCCAAATCTCGCTGACCGCTTCTTCTTTTCTTCTATTAATTATATTTACTTGAAGCAATTTAATGGACACATAACACAAACGTGCCAATCATTAATACGCCAGCACACTTGGATATAAAGTGTACAATTATAAATAATTTTGGCATACTGTTCTCGTTTTGGCCGTAATGACCCTATTCATTTAAGAAACAATCTGGGGATTATTTTTATAGACATTGTCTTTTGAGCTAACACCACAAGTTCGATACGTTGAAATCCCATTCAGGTCATACTTACCGATGAGACAATCATCATTGTTCGCGAAGCCATTTCAACATTCCAACAGTTCAACATTGAAATATGATGACGTCATTATTAAAACTAGAACAAGATTTGAAGATTTGAAGCTGACATTACAAAATATCACTGAAGAATGTCAACGAATGATATATTTACATTTACATATTTATATAGCAAAGAGATACTTTACACATACAGACAAGCGGACATTCATAAAGTTTTTGTCCGGCGGGAATGACTAACGAGTATTTCTACACGTTTCAATGCTTACAATAAAAATCAACCAATATCAGGATGAGAAGCATATCAATCCCAACGTTTGTCGCTGTTTCTATAAACATTATGAGAGTACATTGATTTATAATTGCGGAGGAGAAGTTTTAGGTGCCAATCATAAATCGGTAAATGAGTAAAAAATAAATGTTACTAAACCATATATTAGTAACATTTATTTCAATAGTGCTCAATGCCTGCCAAGCACTATAATGAAGTTAAAATAGTATGTTGAATGTCTACAGAATTGCAATCACGTTTCAGCCACATATCTCCCCAAGCTATGCAAATGTATACATAATCGTCAAATATATTTTTATGTGTTTTATCAACAATGGTCTTCGGTGATGCACTGTTCTCACTGTCGATTCTTATTTCTGCATCTTATCTCTTCAGACAGCAACGCAAACTTGACTTCGGGAGTGTCAGGCTGCCTCCTTTGTCTTTTTTTTTTTTTTTTTACAAAGGCATCACCACATTATCAAGGCCCAGAGGCCACTCAAGGATAAGGGTTAAAGAGTGTACAGTAGAAATTGGTCAATATAGTAATCATTAGTAATGAAAATTTGGTAAATTTGATAACTTATATGGAACGGCTCATCACGAACTTATTTACTTTAGACTTGAACACAACCATATTGTAGTCAGCCGGAAAGCAGGAAAACGGAAGACAATTCCACAGGCGTGCAGTTCTAAGAAAGAAGCTTTGTTCATGGAATCTATGTTTAGGTTTAGGCACAGATAAAGAGTGGGGGAAATTATTGATAGTGTTTACAGCTAGACGAGTATTTCTTGTGAAAGTTTGGCGAGGGGGGACCATAGATTGAAGCTCAGTTGAACACTTTCCATGAAAATAACGATACATCAGAGACAAACTCGCAACATCTCTTCTGTGAGATAGAGGTTGCAAGGAGGAGAAAAGGACATCTCCTACGAGGCTACGAAGTCTATTTTGAACTTTATCAAGGCAGGACAAGTCCTTTCTAGCAGCTCCTGCCCAGATGTGGCAACAGTATTCCATCCTTGGACGTACCTGGCTCTTATATAGATAGAGAATAGCATCAGCAGTGATATATCTACCGGATCGATAGAAAGATCCCACCATTTTTCCAGCGGCCTTGGCAACAGATTTGATATACGTGTTCCATTTAAGATCAGGAGTAATGGTCAAGCCCAGAAGCTTGTCAAAACTTGAGGCCTCCTGAAGACGAGAGCCATTCATTTCAATTGATGACAGATGTGGATTAGAATGTTGATGATGTAAAGAGAGAAGCTTGGTTTTAGATGCATTAAAAGTAACCAGCCACTCCTTTCCCCATTGTACTACGTGCTCAAGATCAGAAGAGAGAGAATTGGAGAGAACTTGGTCGTTTACTGTCTTAGATGTGGTACCATAAATGGTAGTGTCGTCAGCATAAATGTCTACAAATGATGTAAGGATATGATTTGGAAGATCATTAATGTAGATCAGGAAAAGAGTTGGGCCCAGGATGGATCCCTGAGGGACACCGGCATTAATACTGTCTATGCTAAAACATCTAGTGATGCGACAAGCCCCAACCATCAGCTTATTGAGAGATGTCCACCAGCAACCATCAATGAGACAAGTTCGTAATCTTCGCTTCTATAAAATGATTCTTTAACTTTATCCTCATTCAATTTGGTTGCCCTTTCCTCCCTGCGATTTCCATTAGATTAAGTTAGTCTCATCTAATTAATCGCAATGTTTCATTTGGTTTAACTTCACTGCAGAAACTATGAAGTAAAATTTAACATACGTATGTACCTAGTTTGTTTCGCCAGATTATTATTCTAAAATTTATAATGACCTTTACAGAAAACTAACCGTTTAATTGATCTTATACAATTTAATTTATTTTTGTTATGGAATAACATTATAAACTAATAACTATTCGTGCACAAATTACTTCTTAAACGTGGTACACACACACACACACACGCACATATATATATATATATATATATATATATATATATATATATATATATATGTCATTTACATACAGTACTGTTTCGCAGCTCATCAATGCGGTTAGACAGGTAACTGCCTCAAGCCAGGATCGAAACCTGACCGGCGAAATGACAGTCAAGGCTTCTCACCATTACGCTATACGGCTGATGCTGTGTGGGTGATGAATTAACGATGTTTTGACATCGTCCAAATGCCTCCGCTCAATTTGTTTCCACAAAGAGCGTCGCTTAATACGCTAATGGCAGTTTGTATATCATTTCCCGATATGGTGAACCCAAGATAAGGAGCATTATGGGGTAAGATGGTTTTCTTTTGTGTGTATATATATATATATATATATATATATATATATATATATATATATATATATATATATACAAAAGCAAAACATCTAAACCCAACTAATAGGATACCTAATCCTGCACAAAGCATTGCTTAATTTTAGTATATAAAACAACCTATAAACTAACTGATAAACTATTCCTACTTCTTGATTCTACGATGGAGAAAATTGCTCTAATTACTTTACGCTAATTGCTTGTCTAAATAATATGGAGTGATAAAGTCATTTCATAGACTTTCACTTGTTATGAATAAAAGCATACACACATATATGAACCTTAGTTATTAAAAAAAACAAAAAAAAAACAAAAAACGATTAATTCAATGTAACGAAGTCACAAACAGTTGAATATGAATCGAGCACACAAAAATAAAAAAAACTACAAAACAAACAACAACAAAAACTATAAAACGTAACCGTAAAAGTATAACTCGGTGTACTAAGGTAAAAACAATGATAAAAGATAAAATAACAACGGATTATATCAACTTGACGGATATGCAACATATCAACGTGATTAAAAACACATTTTAAAGTCACAGGTTTATTTGTCTCTTTCAACTCAGAACATTACTTTTGAACCAAATCCAATTGGGGTTCAGTTAACGCTTAATTCGTCATGTCCTTTAAAACTCCAGTCCTCATTACTGCCACTATTTTTGCCGGTGCTCTGCACAATAACTGACCCACTACTGCAGTCAACTTCTACTTGCCCGTAGTAGTTTTTCCATCCATTTTGTCGACCAACTCAACTAGTTCCTTATTTTCTTCTACTTGTGAACCAAGGTAATAGATTCTTCCAATGCTATTGAGAGCCAATCATGCCAACCTCTTGTTCTTTTGAGGAGTCGCTCAAGGAATTTCGGAAATAGATGTGAATTTCTTCCAATGTTTCGAACTGATAACTAGACTCATCAGTTAACAATATTATTTTACAGGAACCAAATTGTCTTGCGTCTTTTATTGCTCTTTCCCTTGCTTTCTTTGCCACTCAGCTCGCCAATAGGTTTTATTGAACCGATAATATTATGAACCTAATTGTGCCAAAGATTTTCTTTCCTGTCACCTATTATAAATTAAGTTGTTAAACGTAATTGGTTTGGGTTTTTTAAAAGTTTTAATGAGATGGTTTTTATTTCTCCACAACATGAAATTTTAAGTTTAATTAGAGTTAGTTCATTTGTTGGTTCATTTGTTGGTTCATTTGTTGGTTCATTTGTTAGTTCATTTTTTGGTTCATTTGTTGGTTCATTTGTTGGTTCATTTGTTGGTTCATTTGTTAGTTCATTTGTTGGTTCATTTGTTGGTTCATTTGTTGGTTCATTTGTTGGTTCATTTGTTAGTTCATTTGTTGGTTCATTTGTTGGTTCATTTGTTGGTTCATTTGTTGGTTCATTTGTTGGTTCATTTGTTGGTTCATTTGTTGGTTCGCAAAAAAATCTAATCAGATTTTTAATCTTAGTAAGTGATTGAGGAGTTATTCCCTTTGAGTTTAGAAGATTTCTATTATTGTGTTTTGGTTAAATCATCACTTATTAAAAATAATTATTAGATCAGGGTTAAGGTTTCGAATGAAGCAGATTTCATTTTTTCCCATCATATTTTCCCTTTTGGCAATGGTTTCAACCATTTGTTTGATTAAAAATTCGATAATATGCGTAAACGCTTACTTTCTTAAGTGGTCTTATGATTTTGATCAGGACTTTATATATATATATATATATATATAAGTGAAATCGTCTGTGTGTGTGTGTGTATTTCCTTAATAAACTACTCTGTCAATTTTCAGTTTATAGACTCGAGATTTGACACAAGGAGTATTGAGATTCGAGAAAATGTTTTAATCGGTTTTTGGCCAGAAATTTGGCTGTCAAGGGGCCAAAGTTCAACGATTTGACCTTTGAAAACTCCTCCGCCAATTTTGGGTCTAAACACTTGAAATGTTAAATGTAGGTTACTTGGGCATAGCTCAGACTTTTTATTTGATTTGAGCCCAAAATAATAACTGTTAAGAGGTCGAAATTGGAGTCAAAGTAAAAAAATTGACCTCTGCGATCTCTACCAAATTACTTAGCCAATTTTTGGTCTTAACATTTGAAATTTTACATAAAGTGTATTCAGATATAGGGCAAGCTTTTTAATCGGTTTTGGCCGACAATTTGGCTATCAATGGGTAAAAATTCCAAAGATTTGACCTTTGTGATCTCTAGCAAACTATTCATCCAATTTTGGGTCTAAACATTTGAAATTTTACATAACGAGTATTCGGACATACAGCAACCTTTTAAACCAGTTTTTAGGCGAGAATTTAGCTGCCAATAGATAAAAGTTGGAAGAGTTGACCTTTGCAGACTCTACCAAACTCCTCCGCCAATTTTGGGTCAAAACACTTGAAATTTTAGGTATAGATAACTTGGACATTAGTCAAACTTTTTAATATATATATACATAGGCACATAAAGTTATGAACAGTATATAGAGCTCGAGCAAAGCCGGGCTGAACTGCTAGTATATCTATAAAAGTGAAATTGTCTATCTGTGTGTACATTTCATTTCTCTGTTAAACTACTCTGTCAATTTTCAGTCTTCAGACGAGATATGTCATAAGGGGTATTGAAATTTGTGAAAATCTGTTGAATCGGTTTTCGGCCAGGAATTTGACTGTCAAGGGGTCAAAGTTCAACAATTTGACCTTTAAAAACTCTACCAAACTCTTCCACCTATTTTGGGTCTAAATACATGAAATTTTAGATGTAGGTAACTTGGACATGGATCAAACTTTTTAATTTGATTTGAGCCCAAAACAATAAATGTTAAGAGGTAAAAATTGGGGTAAAAAATTTGACCTCTGCGGTCTCTACCAAATTACTCAGCCAATTTTTGATCTAAACATTTTAAAATTTACATAATGTTTATTCAAGCATAGGACAAGCTTTTTACTCGGTTTTGGCAAAAAAATTGGCATTCAAGGTGTCAAAGGTAATAAGATTTGACCTTTGCGGTCCCTCGCAACTTATTCAGCCAATTTTGGGTCTAAACATTTAAAATTTTGCATAAAGAGTATTTAGATATGCAGCAAGCTTTAATCAGTTTTTGGGCGAAAAATTGTGCTGACAAGAGGTAAAAGTTGAAAGAGTTGACCTTTGCAGACTCTACCAAACTCCTCAACCGATTTTGGGTCTAAACGCTTGAAATTTATATATATATATATATATATATATATATATATATATATATATATATATATATATATATATATATATAAAAGTTAGATATGTATATATATATATATATATATTAAAAAGATATATAATATATATAGGTATATATATATATATATATATATATATATATATATATATATATATATATATATATATATATATATATATATAAGTCCGACTCATGTTCAAGTAACGAACATGAGTCAAACTTTTAATGTTTATATATATAGATAAGCACATAAAGTTATGAACAGTACAAAGCCAGATTGAACTGCTATATTGCTATACTATATTATATATATATTGAACTAGTATATATATATGTATATATATATATGTATATATATGTATATATATATATATATATATATATATATATATGTGTGTGTGTGTGTGTGTGTGTGTGTGTGTGTGTGTGTGTGTGTAAAAGTGGGTTACTAGAACGAGTAAATAATATACCTATATAATAATTCAATGTAAGTGTATGATTATTTAAGTAAACAATAGGACACCTGTCAGACGAGCAGGTGGTGACCGCGATAATCAAGTCTGTTGTCCTTGATTGCATTGACTTGATAAACAGGTGTCTTTTATTTCTGAAACAGCCGCTTCTCTCCTTCTCACCTTATGATCTAATGAAAAGCGCATGTTGTAAAGGTAACACTTATTTGCGAGCGTTTCTCTAAGGTATCAGTCATGGTAAGAAAAACACACAAAACGTTAATCGTTAAACGTTTGTAGACAAATTAAAGATCACTTCAGCTTTAACCTAAATTAAGCTTGTCGTTTTCAAATACTTCAAATATCTTTATCCACTAATTTCTAACCGAAACTTTAAATAAAAAAGGTTAAAATTGTTATTAAATGTGAATAGAATAATTTTGATTTCAATATTTCATTATATTCTCTATTGAAAATCCAGTTTTGCATTTGGAAACTAATTCCTATTGGAATCTTTCTGGATTTGCTTTTTTGATTAGTAGCAGATCATTTAATAGAATGCAATTTTTGTTTTGTACATCCGTACTTAATTGTGTTACCTTAATCTTTGTTCGTTCAATTATTACATCTTCGGTTATTATTTCTCAAAGGTTAACGGCGACTAAAATATATTTAAGGTAGGGAGCAATTTTATTTTGAGAAAAAAAACAAAAAAACAAAAAACAAAAAACGATGAATACGTTTTTTTTTCGTTCTTTTTTGTATTTAGGAATTATCGTCGAAACACTTTTCGACAATCATGTGTTCTATCGTAGTGGAATTATGAACTAACGAAGTTTAACTGTTTGATTTTTATTCAGGGGTTATTTATTATGTGTTATTTATTATGTGTTATTTATTATGGGTTATTTATTATGGGTTATTTATTATGGGTTATTTATCAGGGGTTATTTATTATGGGTTATTTATTATGGGTTATTTATTATGGGTTATTTATTATGGGTTATTTATTATGAGTTATTTATTATGGTTTATTTATTATGGGTTATTTATTATAGGTTATTTATAATGGGTTATTTATTATGGGTTATTTATCAGGGGTTATTTATTATGGGTTATTTATTATGGGTTATTTATTATGGGTTATTTATTATGGGTTATTTATCAGGGGTTATTTATTATGGGTTATTTATTATGGGTTATTTATTATGGGTTATTTATCAGGGGTTATTTATTATGGGTTATTTATTAGGGGTTATTTATTAGGGGTTATTTATTATGGGTTATTTATTATGGGTTATTTATTAGGGGTTATTTATTATGGGTTATTTATTATGGGTTATTTATCAGGGGTTATTTATTATGGGTTATTTATTATGGGTTATTTATTATGGGTTATTTATCAGGGGTTATTTATTATGGGTTATTTATTATGGGTTATTTATTATGGGTTATTTATTATGGGTTATTTATTCAGGGGTTATTTATTATGGGTTATTTATTATGGGTTATTTATTATTGGTTATTAATTATGGGTTATTTATTATGGGTTATTTATCAGGGGTTATGTATTATGGGTTATTTATTATGGGTTATTTATCAGGGGTTATTTATTATGGGTTATTTATTATGGGTTATTTATTATAGGTTATTTATTATGGGTTATTTATAAGGGGTTATTTATTATGGGTTATTTATTATGGGTTATTTATTATGGGTTATTTATTATAGGATATTTATTAGGGGTTATTTATTATGGGTTATTTATTATGGGTTATTTATTATGGGTTATATATTATGGGTTATTTATTTGGGGTTATTTATTATGGGTTATTTATTATGGGTTATTTATTATGGGTTATTTATCAGGGGTTATTTATTATGGGTTATTTATTATGGGTTATTTATTAGGGGTTATTTATTATGGGTAATTTATTATGGGTAATTTATTATGGGTTATTTATTATGGGTTATTTATTATGGGTTATTTATTATGGGTAATTTATTATGGGTTATTATGGGTTATTTATTATGGGTTATTGTTTATGGGTTATTTATAAGGGGTTATTTATTAGGGGTTATTTATTATGGGTTATTTATTATGGGTTATTTATTATGGGTTATTCATTAGGGGTTATTTATTATGGGTTATTTATTATGGGTTATTTATTATGGGTTATATATTATGGGTTATTTATCAGGGGTTATTTATTATGGGTTATTTATTATGGGTTATTTATTATGGGTTATTTATTATGGGTTATTAATCAGGGGTTATTTATTATGGGTTACTTATTATGGGTTATTTATTAGGGGTTATTTATTATGGGTTATTTATTATGGGTTATTTATTATGGGTTATTTATCAGGGGTTATTTATTATGGGTTATTTATTATGGGTTATTTATTATGGGTTATTTATTCAGGGGTTATTTATTATGGGTTATTTATTATGGGTTATTTATTAGGGGTTATTTATTATGGGTTATTTATTATGGGTTATTTATTATGGGTTATTTATCAGGGGTTATTTATTATGGGTTATTTATTAGGGGTTATTTATTATGGGTTATTTATTATGGGTTATTTATTATGGGTTATTTATTATGGGTTATTTATTATGGGTTATTTATCAGGGGTTATTTATTATGGGTTATTTATTATGGGTTATTTATTATGGGTTATTTATTATGGGTCATTTATTATGGGTTATTTATTAGGGGTTATTTATCAGGGGTTATTTATTATGGGTTATTTATTAGGGATTATTTATTATGGGTTATTTATTATGGGTTATTTATTATGGGTTATTTATTATGGGTTTTTTATTATGGGGTATTTATTATGGGTTATTTATCAGGGGTTATTTATTATGGGTTATTTATTATGGGTTATTTATTATGGGTTATTTATTATGGGTTATTTATTATGGGTTATTTATCACGGGTGATTTATTATGGGTTATTTATTATGGGTTATTTATTATGGGTTATTTATTATGGGTTATTTATTATGGGTTATTTATTATGGGTTATTTTTCAGGGGTTATTTATTGTGGGTTATTTATTATGGGTTATTTATTATGGGTTATTTATTATGGGTTATTTATTATGGGTTATTTATTATGAGTTATTTATTATGGGTTATTTATCAGGGGTTATTTATTATGGGTTATTTCTTAGGGGTTATGTATTATGGGTTATTTATTATGGGTTTTTTATTATGGGTTATTTATTATGGGTTATTTATCAGGGGTTATTTATTATGGGTTATTTATTATGGGTTATTTATTAGGGGTTATTTATTATGGGTTATTTATTATGGGTTATTTATTATGGGTTATTTATTAGGCGTTATTTATCAGGGGTTATTTATTATGGGTTATTTATTAGGGGTTATTTATTAGGAGTTTTATATTATGGGTTATTTATTATGGGTTATTTATTATGGGTTATTTTTATATGGGTTATTTATTATGGGTAATTTATCAGGGGTTATTTATTATTGGTTATTTATTATGGGATATTTATTATGGGTTATTTATTATGGGTTATTTATTATGGGTTATTTATTATGGGTTATTTATTATGGGTTATTTATCAGGGGTTATTTGTCATGGGTTATTTATTATGGGTTATTTATTATGGGTTATTTATTATGGGTTATTTATCAGGGGTTATTAATTATGGGTTATATATTATGGGTTATTTATAATGGGTTATTTATTATAGGTTATTTATTATGGGTTATGTATTATGGGTTATTTATTATAGGTTATTTATTATGGGTTATTTATTAGGGGTTATTTATTATGGGTTATTTATTATGGGTTATTTATTCAGGGGTTATTTATTATGGGTTATTTATTATGGGTTATTTATTATGGGTTATTTTTCAGGGGTTATTTATTATGGGTTTTTTATTAAGGGTTATTTATTAAGGGTTATTTATTATGGGTTATTTATTATGGGTTATTTGTTATGGGTTATTTATTATGGGTTATTTATTATGGGTTATTTATTATGGGTTATTTATTAGGGGTTATTTATTATGGGTCATTTATTATGGGTTATTTATTATGGGTTATTTATTAGGGGTTATTTATCAGGGGTTATTTATTATGGGTTATTTATTAGGGGTTATTTATTAGGGGTTATTTATTATGGGTTATTTATTATGGGTTATTTATCAGGGGTTATTTATTATGGGTTATTTATTATGGGTTATTTATCAGGTGTTATTTAATATGGGTTATTTATTAGAGGTTATTTATTAGGGGTTATTTATTATGGGTTATTTATTATGGGTTATTTATTATGGGTTATTTATTATGGGTTATTTAAAAGGGGTTATTTATTATGGGTTATTTCTCAGGGGATATTTATTATAGGTTATTTATTATGGGTTATTTATTATGGGTTATTTCTTAGGGGTTATGTATTATGGGTTATTTATTGTGTATTATTTATTATGGGTTATTTATTATGGGTTATTTATTATGGGTTATTTATTATGGGTTATTTACCAGGGGTTATTTATTATGGGTTATTTATTATGGGTTATTTATTATTGGTTTTTTATTATGGGTTATTTATTATGGGTTATTTATTATGGGTTATTTATTATGGGTTATTTATTATGGGTTATTTATTATGGGTTATTTATTATGGGTTATTTATTATGGGTTATATCTTATGGGTTATTTATTATGGGTTATTTATTATGGGTTATTTATTATTGGTTATTTATTATGGGTTATTTATTATGGGTTATTTATTATGGGTTATTTATTATGGGTTATTTATTATGGGTTATTTATCAGGGGTTATTTATTATGGGTTATTTATTATGGGTTATTTATTAGGGGTTATTTATTATGGGTTATTTATTATGGGTTATTGATTATGGGTTATTTATTAGGGGTTATTTATCAGGGGTTATTTATTATGGGCTGTTTATTAGGGGTTATTTATTATGGGTTATTTATTATGGGTTATTTATTATGGGTTATTTATTCTGGGTTATTTTTTATGGGTTATTTATCAGGGGTTATTTATTATGGGTTATTTATTATGGGTTATTTATTGTGGGTTATTTATTATGGGTTATTTATTATGGGTTATTTATTAGGGGTTATTTATTATGGGTTATTTATTATGGGTTATTTATTATGGGTTATTTATTATGGGTTATATATTAGGGGTTATTTAGTATGGGTTATTTATCAGGGGTTATTTATTAGGGGTTATTTATTATGGGTTATTTATTATGGGTTATTTATCCGGAATTATTTATCATGGGTTATTTATTTCATAATAAATAACCCATAATAAATAACCCCTGATAAATAACCCATAATAAATAACCCATAAGAAATAACCCATAATAAATAACCCATAATAAATAACCAATAATAAATAACCCATAATAAATAACCCATAATCAATAACCCATAATAAATAACCCATAACAAATAACCCCTGATAAATAACCCATAATAAATAACCCATAATAAATAACCCATAAAAAATAACCCATAATAAATAACCCCTAATAAATAACCCCTGATAAATAATCAATAATAAAAAACCCATAATAAATAACCCATAATAAATAACCCATAATAAATAACCCCTAATAAATAACCCCTGATAAATAACCCATAATAAATAACCCATGATAAATAACCCATAATAAATAACCCATAATAAATAACCCATAATAAATAACCCATAATAAATAACCCCTGATAAATAACCAATAATAAATAACCCATAATAAATAACCCATAATAAATAACCCCTAATAAATAACCCCTAATACATAACCCCCGATAAATAACCCATAATAAATAACCCATAATAAATAACCCATAATAAATAACCCATAATAAATAACCCCTGATAAATAACCCATAATAAATAACCCCTAATAAATAAACCCTGATAAATAACCCCTGATAAATAACCCATAATAAATAACCCATAATAAATAACCCCTAATAAATAACCCATAATAAATAACCCATAATAAATAACCCATAATACACACCCCTGATAAATAACCCATAATAAATAACCCATAATAAATAACCCCTAATAAATAACCCCTGATAAATACCCATAATAAATAACCCATAATAAATAACCCATAATAAATAACCCCTGATTAATAACCCATAATAAACAACCCATAATAAATAACCCATAATAAATAACCCCTAATAAATAACCCCTTATAAATAACCGATAATAAATAACCCATAATAAATAACCCATAATAAATAACCCATAATAAATAACCCCTGATGAATAACCCATAATAAATAACCCATAATAAATAACCCATAATAAATAACCTCTAATAAATAACCCCTGATAAATAACCCATAATAAATAACCCATAATAAATAACCCATAATAAACAACCCATAATAAATAACCCATAATAAATAACCCATAATAAATAACTCATAATAAATAACCCATAATAAATCACCCATAATAAATAACCTATAATAAATAACCCATAATAAATAACCAATAATACATAACCCATAATTAATAACCCCTGATAAATAACCCATAATAAATAACCCATAATAAATAACCCATAATAAATAACCCATAATAAATAACCCATGATAAATAATGGGGTTATTTATTATGGGTTATTTATTATGGGTTATTTATTATGGGTTATTTATTATGGGTTATTTATCAGGGGTTATTTATTAGGGGTTATTTATTATGGGTTGTTTATTATGGGATATTTATTATGGGTTATTTATTATGGGTTATTTATTATGGGTTATTTATCAGGGGTTATTTATCGGGGGTTATGTATTATGGGTTATTTATTATGGGTTATTTATCAGGGGTTATTTATTATGGGTTATTTATTATGGGTTATTTATTATGGGTTTTTTATTATGGGTTATTTATCAGGGGTTATTTATTATGGGTTATTTATTATGGGTTATTTATTATGGGTTATTTATCAGGGGTTATTTATTAGGGGTTAACTACAGCAAACTATAAAGAAATACGTTCGAGAATAATGTCAATTATGGAACAAAATGCAGAAATTAGGACAAAAGATTACAGAAGAATGTGAAAAGTTATTAAATATAAAAAGAAAAATATTGTCCAAGTAAAAGATTGAAACAACGAGTTCATGTGGTAGAAATATCATTTTACAAGTGACTGGTATTTCAAAAATAAATTATGTCGTAAATATGGCCGAAAAGGACATAACGCGACTGTATGCAAGAAGAGAAATGACCAGAACCCAAACGGATAAATGGTATTCGGTCTAAAAAAGACCAGAACTTTCAAAAAAAGAAAATATATAGGCATCAAACGGTAAGCTGCCTTATTGATAAAGAAAGTGACATATCCTTAATCGATGAAGTAAAGTGGAGAAAAATTGGACTACCGAAGCTACAAAACACTGAAAAAAAATGCCAGAGATGTTTATAGAAATAGGTTTAAATTCAAAGGGGAATTTTACGCGAATATGTCATTTAAGGATAAACCATTCAAGGCAAAAATCTGTCATATACGGAAGAAATTCAAACTTATTCAGCATCGACGATAGGGTACTGTTTAATTTGGGGGGAGGGGCTAATAAATGTGTTTTGTAGAAACGTAAATCTGCCAAGGATAGAGAAATCTAAACTGCCAGAAAAATTTGTTAGAGATTTAAAAATGAATTTCCGAGTATATTTTCTAACAGACTAGGTTGTTGTATGAAGACTGAAGTAAAGTTCGAGCTAAAGGACAAAAATCAAAAAGAAAATCCTATTTTCATCATCAGAAATGATAGACAAGAGATTACAGAGACTTGAAGAAATTGAATGATTAAAAAAGTTGATTACTCAAAGTTGGCGTCACCTACAGTACATGTAAATAAATAAATAAATAAATGAATAAAATAAGATTATGCGCTGACTTTTCGACAGGCTTAAATGACTGTATAAAAGACCACAACTATTTGCTTCTTACACCAGAAATCCTTTTAAAGTTGAATGTAGGAAAAATTTCCCCGAAAATCGATCTACCCGAGGCATATTTGCAGGTCAAAATTGAGAAGGAATTTGCGAAATATCTGACGATTAATACACAGAAAATATTATTTTCCTTAAAACATTTGACTTTTGGTTTGAAAGTAGCTCCGAATTTATTTCAACAAATTATGGATTATAATTATTAGATGCTAAGTGATTTGAAATGGCATACTTAGTTACATTAAATTAAAAGACGTTTCAATTATACCAGTCATTATAGGAGCAACTGGGCTTATGAAAAACAACTTTAAAAAGTACAGAGCAAGCATACCCGGTGAACCAAGTGCAAGTGAAATACAAACGATTGCACTGAAAGGGACGGCTGGAATCCTGAAAAGATCTCTTGGTTGGACTCACTAAAATAGGGGTAAATGTCAGACATCTGGTTGGATGTCCCACCCCCTAGAAGAAAAAGTTTAAGAAAAATGAAAAAAAAATAAATAAATAAAATAAAATGAAAAGCAAAATGTGGAAGAAAACAAAATCCATATTCGAGAAGCATTGAAGAGAATTACGGATTTAAAGTGAGTCTTGAAAAATGTGAGTTCGGCATGAACAGAATCGAATATTTGAGTAAAATTTGATTATAAAGGAAGGAACCAAAATAGAACAACATCTACAAGAGAAATGCCTACATCGGATAATATAACATTACAATCATTCCTGAGTTTAGCAAATTACTGTAGTTTGTATATTCTAAAAATGCACGAATTGAAAGCACCGTGAAATGAATTACTAAGCAAAGGTAAAAATAGATAATAAAATATTAAAACAATATTTATCATCGGATATAGCTTTGGCATATTGCGATTTGAAAAAAGGAATTAATTGTAGCATACTACTCAAGCGAATATTCGTTTAAAAGCATATATAAATATATTTTTATTTTAACCCACAGACACAGGCGTTTTATGCTTGAGCAATCTTCAGCATAGGAGATAATAGTTACTGCCAGACGAAGAATCGGACCTTGCCATAAAATTTCCGTGTGTAATATCAAGTTAGCGGACAAATACAGTAAGCTAATCACAAAATCCCACATTAAGCCTAAGCTGGCAGCTTGTTATAATTTTCTTAAAAGATATTTGCCCTTGTTTGAGACTAAACAATATTTACCTAAAGATACATGTGTTTCATGTTTAAGCAGCACACACACACACACACACACACACACACACACACACACACACACACACACACACACACATATTGAGGCATTCCAAAACAAATGCCTCTTTCTTTTATTCAACCCGAATGGATCAAATGGGATTGCAAATTGCATTGTTATGACTAAACTTATGCATTCGTGACCTGAAAGTTTCATCTCTCTTTTACGGATATTGACGGTGTGATACTCTATGAAAGCAATTCTTGCTTGGACATGTGTTAGAAGCAGAGATGCGTAATTCAATTACTGTCAAAATATTGAGATTAGTAGTGACTATGTATAAAAATAAATTCAAAAGGTTGCTCGTTTTAATGGTACCACTCCCGTATTCGTAGCCTTTCAACTGTATGAGTTTAAAAATAGTAGGCGTTACTTTTGGAAGAACTTTGTATGACAAAGTGCGCCCGAACACAGACATCGTTCATCGCTGGCAAAAGTGCATTGAAAATAGTGCTACGTAGAAAAAACAAATTTTGGAGCACAAAATTCTGGAGCTCGTTTTAAATGTACCACTCTCGTTTTCGTAGTTCTTCAACCTTTTGAATCGAAAAAAAAATAAGAGGCTTGGCTTTTGGAATCACCTTCATACTTTATATATATATATATATATATATATATATATATATATATATATATATATATATATATATATATATATATATATATATATATATATATATATAGATGTTGTTTGTTTTGGTTTTAGTGATATGTTTTGAATTAATTCAATTATTTACGAAAATGCATGTTTACCTAAATGCGAGTTGGGAATAATTTTCCCTTTAACCAATTTGATACCCCCTGCGCGAGCCTTTTCTAGTCTCACACAAAAACACGAGTTCACATATCAAGCTATATTACTTGTCATATACATACGCGCACACAAACATACGCGCCCACGTCCACACACGTACATATATTCACGTATATACACTCACATTCACGTGTATACACACACACGCTAACGGACACACGTGTACTCACACACGCACACACGAACGCACACATGGATGACGTCTCTTCCCCTTTCAAAGGAAATCCACACATGTAGGCACATACACACATAAAAAATTGTACACACACACGCATATCCACCCACTAATACACCACATATATTGGTTAAAGTTTTCTTTGTCTTCCTCAATCAAAATACACATGCATAGATGCACTTAGTCCCCTAAACATAAGCATACGCACACACACGTACAAGATGGAATATAGGTAACAGATGATATATACACATTCACACACGCACACACAATCACACACACACGCACACACAATCACACACACACGTACATATACATACACACACTTATATATACCTATATCTATGCATATACACACACGCATACGCATGCAGGTATATGTACGCATACACACACACACGTATATATAGAGAGACATATGCAGGGGCACACATATACACACACTTTCATATACACACATATACATACGCATACATCCATCCACACATATATATATATATATAAATATATATATACATGCACCCACAATCACACACACACATACATATACATACACACACACCCCACATACATATTGTTTGAATTTTCTTTTGTCTTTTCCAATCGAAGCAATATGTATGTGGGTTGTGTGTGTATGTGGGTGCATATATATATGTATATATATATGCACCCATATATAAGCAAATAACCCCAAAATACTATAAAACAATATACACATTCCCAAACCAATAAAAGCAAACACACACACACACACACACACACACACACACACACACACACACACACACACACACACACACACACCCTACCCCACCCTAAAGGAAAAGAAAAAAAACATTAGGAGAAAGAGATAGCGACTACAGCCAGGTCAACGGTCTCCCTCACAAGCCCAATAAAAGAGCAATTAAAATTGAGCATGTCAATGAATAATAAACACTTACAAGCCTCCACCCTTGGAAAAACTTCAAATTAACTACGAAAATCGCCATTTTTACATCTCCGACACATTTGAAAATAATTTCTGACGAGGACGCATCACAGAACGTCCGAAACGCGCGTAAAAACGATTTCAATGACTTAAAAACATTATTACAATGATCCAAACATAATTCTCAATGAAAAACCAAGACACGGAATAATAAAATAATGTTAAAAAATACACATTGTTGGTGACTACTCCCTTATTTAAATATATATATATATATATATATATATATATATATATATATATATATATATATATATATATATATATATATATATATATATATGGGTGGATGTATATGTATGTGTGTGTGTGATTGTGGATGCATGTATATATATATATATGAGTGGGTGGATGTATGCGCGTATATATATGTATGTGTGTATTTTTATGTGTATACCTATATGAGTGAGTGGATATATGCGTATGTATATGTGTGTATATGAAAGTGTGTGTATATGTGTGCTCTGCATATGTCTCTCTATATATACGTGTGTGTATATGTGTACATGTACCTGCATACGTATGCGCGCGTGTGTGTATATGCATAGATATAGGTATATATATAAGTGTGTGTGTATGTATATGTACGTGCGTGTGTGATTGTGTGTGCGTGTGTGAATGTGTATATATCATCTGTTACCTATATTCCATCTTGTACGTGTGTGTGCGTATGCTTATGTTTAGGGGACTAAGTGCATCTATGCATGTGTATTTTGATTGAGGAAGACAAAGAAAATTTTAACCAATATATGTATGTGGTGTGTTAGTGGGTGGATATACGTGTGTGTGTACAATTTTTAATGTATGTATGTGCCTACATGTGTATGAGCGTGTGTGTGTGGGTTCATATATATACATATATATGTATATGGTATGTATGTGGTATGTGTGTGTGATTGTGTGTGCGAGTGTGTGTGTGCGCGCATATATATAAAAAGAAAGAAAGTCATAAAAAAACATAAAAATCTTTACCAAATTGACCAAAAAGCCCCTTCCCCTCCAAATGAACTTAACTCTGATTGGACCCCACAACACGCTGACCATTGGCGACAAAAGTTTGAGACTGACATCTCTCTGAAAAACACACTTAAAGTCATTAGATGTATAATGTTCTCCAGAATAACCCTTCACTTAAAAAGCCTTTATATAAAAATATATCTGAAGAGAGCTGAAACGCGTTATAAAAATATTTTAAAATAAAAAATGATAAAAGTCCGAAAACCCCACAATTGTTGATGGCTACACACACACACACACACACACACACACACACACACACACACACACACACACACACACACACACACTCTCTCTCTCTCTCTCTCTCTCTATATATATATATATATATATATATATATATATATATATATATATATGTGTGTGTGTGTGTGTGCGTGTGTGTGTGTGCGCGCGCACGCGCGCGTGTGTGTGCGCGTGTGTGTGCGCGTGTGCGTATACACCCAAGATAATAATGTGAATCGTTTGGTCACCCATTCATTCACCTCTGTTTAGATTGCTGGAATGAGGAAACGCAAGTTTTTTGCCCATTCTTCATTTGTGTTTAACTTAAAAGCCTCGTTTAGACACACAGACACGATCCTCTGAAATAGTCGCTACTAATGTGATGCCACCTGTTTATGTAAAATATTTTGGATTAGTGATTCATCTCTTTCGAATTTCTCCGCCGTTTTATAGTGGATTTTTTTTTTTTTTTTTTTTTTTACTGAAAACTAGTTACATTTAATTATTTTCTTTCTTCCTTTTTCTTTCATATACCGTACTTCATATCTTTCATATACCGTACTTTGGAGTAATTGCGCCAAAATCCTGGGTAATTGCACCAACTAGCTAAAAGTGCTCTTTTTGGCAACCACGCATAAAAAGAGTACTTTTTTTTAGTTGGCGCAATTACCCCTGGATTTGACACAATTACCCCAAAGTGCGGTATATACATATATAAAGGGGGGAAAAATGGGCATACACTTTTAGAAGACACTTTTTTTTACAATTTAAAAGAGAAATTTGAAAAACCTTTAAAGTGTTGAATCATTTTTATTCATCATTATATTCTGTAAAGTTATCGGCTGGGTTTTAGTAGTAAAGAACATGTTTTATTAGCGGTAAAATAAATATTTTTCTGAGTCATCGCCAGGGGCCGTAATTCATCCCGGTGAATCGTCAGAGCAGTAACCCTAATATTCAACACTTCAAGGTTTTTCAAATTTCTCTAATTTTTAAAGGGGAACATAAAAGTAATGCTTTTAAAATTAGAACTTATCAAGATAATAAACAGCTCAATATATTTGCTAGAATAATTAAAAATAGACAAAATAGACAAAATAGACGATGTAATAAAATTAAATATCAATTGACTCATCAAATTCAAACAATAAATAATACTAATGAAAAATCTTTAATCCATGGATTTTCTAAAAATATGCTTTTGTCGTCAAAAGATAAAAAGTATCAATTATTAGCAAAAATTTGAAAATAGAAAAATAAAATATAAAGGAAACGTTTGTGGGCGAAAGCAATTTCAAGATAATAAAAAAATAATTAAATAATCAAGTAATTAATCAATCGATCTCTGAAACAAAAAGAATCTAAGAGCGAAAACTTCAAGAATAAACTGTAATATAAAAATTTCGTTATAATTTGCAAAAAAAAAAAAAATCCAGCAGTACTCCATAATAAGGTGTGAAGGGATTATGAGACAATTTTAAAAGTCAATCGAAATTGTACTACACACGCGCACATATATGCGCGTATGCATGTGTTTATTTCAGTATTCACCCCAGCAGTGCTCAATACACGAGAAGAATTTAGTAGTAGTAGTAGTAGTAGTAGTTGTAGTAGTCGTAGTAGTAGTAGTAGCAGCAGCAGCAGCAGCAGCAGAATTAAAGATATTACTAATAAGTATAACCATAAAATGACACACATAGAATAAAATTCATAGTCCTTTCTCCAATTCAACCATTCTTGGTACACATGAATTGTCCAACATTTTTTGTTTTACCACCGTTCAATGAAAAGCAGACGTACACACAGCGTGCAATATATTTAATAACTCTAACCTTAACTTATTTCTTGGTAATCCTGTAGATTTTAACAGTGATCTACCTTTTCAGTTCACGAATACGCTTGCGATACACTCATTTTGGTTCATTTTTTAATTTGATAACCAAACATTACCGAACTAATTAAATTTAAATTTCAAACAAATATTTAAAAATTAAAATTGCATTCAGATTAAAAAATTGCGGGATTAAAAAAAAAAAAAGGAAACAAACATGAAAGTAAGGTCACTCCCAAGCAACACCGGATGGATGTAGCTGGTAAGAAATAACGAGAAAAACATACGTCAGAGAAACAAAATGGCCGCTGCTATCGTTTTTCGATTGTGCCATTCCTGCGCCTTTTCTTTTCTTCTGTTTATACTGGCTTCCATTTTGTTTTCTTATCACTAATAATAATAATAATAATAATAATAATAATAATAATAATAATAATAATAATAATAATAATAAAAAAACGAAAACAAACAAACAAAAAACGAATGTTGTATGGCTTTAATAGTGTCAGTTTATCAATTCACTTTTATTCAAAGCATTTCTTCTTTTGACGCGAACGTAGTTTTCAAATGATTCAGATTAGCTGTCAACGTCACATGGGGGAGGGTAAAGACACGGATAACAAAATGGAAGAGTTTAAAAAGTGTGACATTTTTCTTACCTATCACCCCATCTCCCCCTTTCTCTCTCACACACTATTTCTCCATTTGTCTATTTCCAGATCCGCAATCACATTACATATTTATCCCTGAACGAAAGTTCAATTTTCACACGAAAAAAAAATTGCATTTGAAGAAACAGTAATGTATTTCTGCTTTGTCTAAAAGAGTGATGACACACTGATACATGAAAATATAACAATGTTTCATCATCATCATCATCATCATCATCATCATCATCATCATCATCATCATCATCATCATCATCATCATCATCATCATCATCATCATCATCATCATCATCATCATCATCATCATCATCATCATCATCATCATCATCATCATCATCATCATCATCATCATCATCATCATCATCATCATCAATGACGGCATCGATGGTTGACTGTATGGAGGGAGATACACGCATGGGAATCTGGTTGGGCTCAAATCATCAACCAGCAACGATATCTTTTTCACTTATTATATAATCATTTGTGACGGCCTAAAACGCCTTCTTTGGACAGCATTGTTACTGTAGTCACACCCAAAGCCGTTTTTTTCGTCTATTGTTTCACTGAATCGACCTGACTTTGTCACGACATCATTACACCTCTGTAATCTTTTTCCGAAAATGACCTTTCAACTATCATACTTCTTTTTGACAATTGATCAAGTTTGTTGTTTCCACCCATGCAGGTAACTGTGTCAGATTCATAATTTTTATTCAAATGACCTTTTGGTACTTTTGATTATTATGTTATTTTTACATTTGTAGTCAAGTATACGCTTTTGTCAAAATGATTTCTCGGTACACACGGCCAAGTTATTTAACAATAAAAGTTAAATATACAGAATTAGTGGTTACGAATGCATGTATTCCCTTCAACTTATGTGAATAAATGTCGTGCTACCAGGTGCGCACGCTTCAGTCCGAACGGTTGTTGGCTTTTTGGAGAAAGACTTTGCTTGCGTCGGTTTGTTGCTGTAAAAATCGAAAAAAAAAAATAGAAAAAAAAACGAAAGAAAAAAAAAGAGAGGCAAGAGCCTTAAGCGTTTCAATTTTTATAAGTGTGTTCATGTGACGTCTAAGGTGGTTGGATTTTACATTTTTCCAATTCACACTACCGTTAAACGTACAAGAGCAGACAATCTATAAGCGTCTTAAGTACACCTCTTTCCCTTACTGTCGTTCTCTAAACTTTTCTCCATCTGTGGTAACTGCTTCAGGAAAGAAAGAAAAAATATTTAAAATTCAGCAGCAGCTGACTGACTGCTTGACCTAGTTTTACTGTTGCTTTTTAACTTCGAATCAGAATAATGGAAAAGAGGAAAACGACAGTGAAGAGAGAGAGGGTTGAGAAGGAAGAGAGAGAAAAAGATGGGAGAAAAGCGAGAGGGGTATATAACAAATATTGACCCAACTTAATACAGAAAAAAATGCTACTAATGGAACCATTAATAAAAATCAGAAAGCCTTCTTCGATCCAAGCATAAACTTCGGTCTCAGCCTGGCTTATCTAATTGTTTGTTCGTATAGGTTTCACATTTCATATTCACCGAACCATAATACTTTCCAGCGTTTTGTCCGTCGGGTTATTACAAAAACATTCTATTCCAGAACTAAAGACGACCATCGAAGTCAAAATCACAGCAATGTGAAGATAGGTATCTCTCAGGTACTACTAACAATTTGGCACGTGATATCCAGGCATCATCATCATCATCATCATCATCATCATCATCATCATCATCATCATCATCATTTAATTGTTGTTGTTGTTGTTGTTGTTGTTGTTGCTGTTGTTGTTGTTGTTGTTAAACTACTGTAAAACAAAAACTGTTGGATCTTCATGATTGGAAATTGGTGGACAGGTTACGAATAGAGTCAAGTTTATTTGTACAAACTCTGATTGGATTATAGAAATTACTGTGAATTTAATCAACGATTCAATGGGTGGGTTAGAGTTAGGGTTAGGGTTAGGGTTAGGGTAGATGGAATCTGTGTGTCTGTGTGGAGGAGGGTTGTCATGCTGCATTTGCTGGTTCCACCTTAAAATTGAAAAAAAAATGTTGAACTTCAATTAAAAATAAAAACTGAATTAGATTTTCTCAATTTAAACTTTCTCATTATTTTCTCTGACTCATCATTACTATTCATCTTCAATCATTTTTAATTTCCAACAACCTATTCACAATTGCATGACGAGACAAAGTAATTAGGAATAGAACAGTCGCTATAAATTTTAGCAGACATTTAAAAAAAGGAAAATGTTCTTAACGCTATATTGGTCACGGAAAATGACTAATAATTTTCCTAGAGAGAAATACTATTTGAACCTGGAATCGGATATTTCTACATGCGAATAATTTTACAATTATAACTTTTTATTTTTCAAAGTTGAAGTTGAACTTTTAAAATTTTGAAATCTTTATTTAGTAATTTTTAATGAAAAGAATTTGAACTTTTCCAGTTTCCTTTGTTTACTTGAAATTCAACATGTTTGAACGTTTACCTTTTTTTTTCATTTCAAGTAACTTTTCAAGTTTTTCAATTGAAAATCTTACAATTTGAAATTTGACCTTTTTTGATTTTAAGTTTTTTTTAACTTGACGTTCATTTTTTTTAATTAAACCATCTCTCTTCATCTACCGCTGGTTATTTAACGCATTTCTTTTAGATTTTTTTTATCTACACAAGCCATCGATACATATCTCTATCAGACATTGTCTGTTGATAAAGAGATTGACCGTTGGCGGCCAATTTTCGTCTTAACGTTCATCAAGAAAACCCGTCTTCTCTATCGTTGTTATCAATGTTCGACATTTTCACTCAAAATTTTGCTACCTCCTCTCTCCCCTCTTTTTATCTATTTTTCTTTCTTATAAGGCATTTTATTCACAGAAGCCGTAATAATCTATAATCGTTTTTTCCAGCACTCCTGAACCCTAAATAGTTTAATGATCTTAGATCATCTGTAACAATTACATATTTGTTTATTTACAAAATCATATCTTAGTCTTTACACTTTTTCCTTTAGACATTCTTTAAACCGTTGTTCATCCTTTACACTCACTGGAATTTAACTTTCGAATTTTTTTATCTTCGTGGTTTTCTAAAAAAACATTGTCTTTCAAAACAATATCCAGACCATTCCTGAATATAATTACCGTTCATCAGTATCTAGGGAATAATGAAACTTACCGAAATTTAGTTGTATCAAATATAGTTTGATCGCAGAAAAGATTGTGAATTTTTAAAAACATTTCCATGGTAAGCATGTTCGAAGGGGAAGGACCACACAGCAGCTAAGCATGTTCGAAGAGAGAGGACCACCCAACAGCTAAGCATGTTCGAAGGGGGAGGACCACCCAACAGCTAAGCATGTTCGAAGAGGGAGAACCACCCAACAGCTAAGCATGTTCGAAGAGGGAGGACCACCCAACAGCTAAGCATGTTCGAAGGGGAAGGACCACCCAACAGCTAAGCATGTTCGAAGGGGAAGGACCACCCAACAGCTAAGCATGTTCGAAGGGGAAGGACCACCCAACAGCTAAGCATGTTCGAAGGGGAAGGACCACCCAACAGCTAAGCATGTTCGAAGGGGAAGGACCACCCAACAGCTAAGCATGTTCGAAGAGGGAGGACCACCGAACAGCTAAGCATGTTCGAAGGGGAAGGACCACCCAACAGCTAAGCATGTTTGAAGGAGAAGGACCACCCAACAGCTAAGCATGTTCGAAGGGGAAGGACCACACAACAGCTAAGCATGTTCGAAGGGGAAGGACCACCCAATAGCTAAGCATGTTCGAAGGGGAAGGATCGCCCAACAGCTAAGCATGTTCGAAGGGGAAGGACCACCCAACAGCTAAGCATGCTCGAAGGGGAAGGACCACCCAACAGCTAAGCATGTTCGAAGGGGAAGGACCACCCAACAGCTAAGCATGTTCGAAGGGGAAGGACCACCCAACAGCTAAGCATGTTCGAAGGGGAAGGACCACCCAACAGCTAAGCATGTTCGAAGGGGAAGGACCACCCAACAGCTAAGCATGTTCGAAGAGGGAGGACCACCCAACAGCTAAGCAGGTTCGAAGGGGGAGAACCACCCAACAGCTAAGCAGGTTCGAAGGGAGAGGACCACCCAACTGCTAAGCAGGTTCGAAGGGGGAGGACCACCCAACAGCTAAGCAGGTTTGAAGGGGGAGGACCACCCAACAGCTAAGCAGGTTCGAAGGGGGAGGACCACCCAACAGCTAAGCAGGTTCGAAGGGGGAGGACCACCCAACAGCTAAGCAGGTTCGAAGGGGGAGGACCACCCAACTGCTAAGCAGGTTCGAAGGGGGAGAACCACCCAACAGCTAAGCAGGTTCGAAGGGGGAGGACCACCCAACTGCTAAGCAGGTTCGAAGGGGGAGGACAACCCAACAGCTAAGGGTTATTCTTTCACTATGGAAGCTTTAGAACATCTCAGTCATCTAGCGCTGAAAACGGCCTAAATCGTAGTTGGCCTGTTACATATGTCGAATTCGGAATGTGATGCACATCGGAATGTGTAAACAAAAAGCAGAACCGGAAGTGACAGCTGCCACGTGATTGATACAACGCATATGGATTCTTTTGAACGGGAATTCTCAACAAGTTAGTTAAAAGAGAGTTTTTGCTATGAAACAAAGGAGATAGATCTGAAATAAAAGTGATTTTAAATAAAAGTGGTTTTAAGGCCGCAAATAATTAACTCCCTCTCTTCAAGCATATATTCTAAAACAACAACGAATTATATATATTTGAAATCTTGTTTAATCACTGGCGAAATTCAACCCGAACCCGAGCACGGACATCCCTATAAAGAATCTCCACCGGGCAATGTCTAGAATACAAACAAAGAATAGTCAGTAGTAAAAGTCTTCTTGTGTGAATCATAAACCCATTGGGATTAGCCCTAAGTAAGATTGGCCCCTTCACTTAGTAGTCGTCTGCTACGGAAATATATTTTTCATTTTTAAATTAATTTTTCTTTCACTAAAATCACTTTTTACAAATGCTAACATTCACTTGAAGATAAACGTAAACGATAACTTGTGAGTTGAATGATGAGAGGATTAAAATAATGAATGAAAGATGGTCATGTCGTACCTCCCATAAAAGCAATCTGGTGGCAATGGGTTCAACAGATTAAAAAAAACTTCTTGGAAAGAATCTCCGTTCATACAAGTTATGTTTGATGTTAGAAATGTTGTGTTTTAAGGGTGCACGCACACGCACGCACGCATGACATACTGAACGATTTGGGTCAGGCTGTCAGAATTGATATCGCCGGTGGTGAAAGATTAACTATTTGATGCACACAGCTGTTGAGATTAGCGCACCTGCAGAGAGCATGTCACATATATAGTCCAGAGAAAAGGCCGAAAAAGAAGAAGCAAACAGTCACCCTCCTGTCTACACTCCATCTCTAGCTTGGCACACGTACAAGAAGCAAGAGAGAGAGAGAGAGAGAGAGAGAGAGAGAGAGAGAGAGAGAGAGAGAGAGAGAGAGAGAGAGAGAGAGAATAAATTTTTCAATAATTTGTTAAGTCGTGTTACGATTTTTTCCTGGCTGGTGAAAAATCGACTGCACAGCAGAAACGCGAAAAAAGAAAAGTTCTAATAAAAGGTTTACAAGGCGGAAACAGAGATTGAAGCTCAACCGAGCACCTTTCATGGAAATAACGAAAGAGTAGAGGAAGACTAGCAACGTTTCTTCTGTGAAAAAGAGACTTTAGGAAAGAGAAGGGATCCCATCTCCACTATATTGCAAAGTCGATTTTGTACTGTAAAGACAAGAAAGACTAGTCTTAGCGGTACTTCCCCCAGATATGGCAATAATACTCCATCTTAAGACGTATCAGACTCATATATAGATTTTATCAGGAATAAGTATATGAATATAAAAGTCTTTCATTTTAAATCTGGAGTGAAAATCAGCCATAGGAACTTTTGAAAATAAAGAAATTCTTTAAGGAGAGAACGTCATTCACTTTATTTAGAGTTCTGGCTGTAAATGTTTTACAATATATATATATATATATATATATATATATATATATATATATATATATATATATATAGGGGAGTTAAAAGAATAAGAGCGATTCTTTAAGAGGAGACTTATCGGGATAATGCAAAGCTCAACAAATAATCGTAGGTAATTTTGATAAAACGACGAAAGCTGGCACAGTGGACCGATCAACGATGCTACTTCCGATCAGATGGATTAGCGATAGCACACGCTGGCCTCGTCTTTTGAGTATCGCGTAATCCGTTCATGTCGAAAAAAGTAGGGCATATGCGTCTTTTCACCGACACTTTATCTACTCGGTGGCGCTCTGGTTCGCAGTGACTCACGGGCAACTGGGTGGCAATGAGAAGAGACATGGTCGGAAATTCTGTAACGTAAAACTACTTTCGTTTCACTTCGGGTGAGTTTCATAACAAAGCAAGTCGGTGGGTGGAGGCCGGGTGAAGTGCGGCCGACACTTGGTGTCAGATATCAATGGCTATTGGCAGGCGGGTGGACATCGTTATCAGATGACGTGTAGTTACCAGAAAGTAATGTGTCTCACCTGAACAAAATAAGTATGCTCCCTCCCTCTCTCTCTTTCTCTCTCTCCCTATATATATATATATATATATATATATATATATATATATATATATATATATATATATATATATATATATAGTAGAACCTCAGGATACGCTTACTCTAGGATACGTTTTTTAAGGTTACGATGTGGAATACGATATTTTCCCGGCCCTGGTTACGGTATTTGCTCTGCCTGACGATGTTTTTTATAATGTTATTTGATTTATGTGTATTATATACTGTACTGCATTTTGTTACTAATTTTTAATGTAGTATCCTGGGCTCTACTGTATATATGGATATATCTATACTAGTAGCCAAATTGAATATTGAAATGTTAATATCTTTGGTTCTATACATGAAAATTTGCAGGCTTTTGAAGATTATAAAAATATTCTATGGTTTAAATTTTATGACAAGTGGTAAAAAAGAACCTATATTTTCAAATTAATAATATATGCTCGAATTTGCCTACATTTGTATATATAGTGTTATGGCAAGCCAGCTTTAGTTTTGCTGCTTTGGGATTAATTTTGCTTAGGTTTGTTTTTTGCTTGGTTGTCTCCCCTGTGATCTTGCCAGGTCACTAATATATATGTATTGTATATTGGTTTATATTGGAGGACATGATATATTAAAACGTGTCATGTGTTATCTAGTAGATGTAAGATATTGTTCTTTTAACAGACAGATAGTAAACATATAAATCGTATGTATGTTGTTTAGCCAGGAGGACATCATATTGACGTGTAAACTAAGTCATGTTGTATCAGACTTATCACACGGGATATTTTTACAGTTCATATGTAAGAAGAAGAATATATGCTTCATACCTTTTTTTCTTGAAGGGTTCTTCTGTATCTTCCCGCTGCTCCGTGACGGATCATGAAACGATCAGCACCATTCAATTGAGACATCTGTTCTTATTTGTGAAACCATAAAACAACTCTTTATGTTTTTATAATATAAATTTATTACAGTTGTCTCAAATGGTTTTCACGGGATCTGCAGTTTGTCTACGTGTTCTATTCTTACAGATCGCTCCCTAGTTGTCTGTCCATCCCTGTCTAGACATCTGTCCGCTTTGGTGGTCAATCCTCAACTCTCTGAATCTCTCCAAAACTAACTACATCACGTGTTCTCTTACGTCACCTAATTACGTGTCTCAGACCAACCTAATGTCCACAACTAGTTATTTGTTTATCTAAAACCCCCAAAATAATGTTTACATCTATTTTCTATTTTCACATTCCTTTTGCGATTCACACGTCAATCATTTCTTCCCCAATTTAATTGTTTATTCTTCTAATCATAATAACTGATCCAGCGACCATCCGTCGCTCAAATCAATTAATAAGATTACAATAACAATAATAATAATGTTTTGACCATTGCTTCCGCTTGCCACAGTTAACAGATACTACGCTATGATCACAGCCTAAAGGGTCATAGCATTATATATATATATATATATATATATATATATATATATATATATATATATATATATATATATATATATAGTACTAAAACAAATTATCTTTAATGATTGTTTACGACTAATGATATATGGTGGTCTTACTTGGATTCTTAGTGATAACAAGTCTCTCCAAATTTCCAGCACTTTCCATCCCTTTCAAGAAGTATTACAAATGACTTTGCATTATTACAACAGTCGCTACCATTGATTTCTCACTGGCAATGACTATTAGTTTCCTCTGGGATTTAAGTGACAATAAACCTCTCCAAATTTAATATTCTCTCTCATCTGTCTTTACATCTCCTTGACCCTTCATGACTTGTGTTGTAGCAACAGAGGATGTTGTCATCATCGTTGTAGTGGTTTCAATTCACTTGGATTCATATGGTTATATTGCAATTTCTTTGTGGCTGGTTAGCGTTTGTTGTTTATGTAAGTTGCTTTTTGCATTCGAGAATGTTTCTTAGGATTTCAACTGTTTTCATCACAGCCGTTCATTATATTGTATCACCCTTCCCTTTGTTTCCAATTTCTCCAACTCTTTTTCCAGTTTCCTCGGGACTTCCTAATGCTTCTACGATTATTGGTATTTACTTTCTTCGTGATCTGTATTCCTTTCAGCTCTTTTGCAATTGTTGTCTATTTATTTAATTTTTTATCTTAAATATCTTCATCCTGTAGCCTGTTGTTACGGAAAAATCTATTATTTGCCAGCATTTTTTTCTTGACGCTGCATTTGATCGCTTTGCTTGAATGCGTTTACTGTTTTACTCCCATGTCCCAGATAAGTTTGTGAATTTCCTTTACTGCCTCCACTTTGTGTCAGAATAATTTCTCTGCATGTTCACAATGCAGTTGTTTGCACAGTTCCCAGTGTACTGCCTTCCCCGCACAGTCGACTTTGCTTCATTCACTTATGAGATTTTTTACCGCTTTATCTCTTTGTCTACATTCATCGTTTCCTGGGTTTTATCTATCCTAGCTTAGAAATGCCGTTTCTCTAGCTTCGAAAAGTAAAATGAAACTTTGGATAATTCTGTACGTGCAAAATCCTTGACAACCGCAACGCGTCCGCATATTCTGACCACTTTATCATTACAGACACTCCAGCTGTGCTTGCGGGTGACCAAGTGCTTTGACCCACTGATCTACTGACCGGCACGTGCCGGCATTGTAAACTCAATGACTTTTCGATTGAATAATCTGAACTGATAGGAAATACATTAAAATCTGATCGATGTATCGAATTGTTCAAGGTTGTCGTTGTAAGTGTCAATTACGTGACTGAGCCAATTCAGATGAACGATATCACATGATTAGTAGCATGGTTAACTGGTTTTGACCGGATTTTTTTTACTTTTACTTTTGTTTCGCATTCTTTTTTTTACGACACCTTTTCTTGCCAAATTATTATTTTCGTGTCTTTTATAGAAAATGCCCGTCACTAATCGAAAAAGAAATTTATGGAAAAAATATTAGTCAAGCATGAATAGTGTGTGCACTCGTCCCGATCGACTTTTCTGAGTCCTTTTTAGACGTGCGAATGGTTAGGGCTATTTTAAAGGTATAATTAGTGTTAGGATTGGAGTAAGCGATAAGTTAGACTGAGAGTCAGAGTTAGGGTTGAGCTCTAAAAGATGCAGAATAAACGCCACTATTAAGCGAATTATGGAATGACAGACAGCTATCTATGCGAGGTAATGCAAAAGCAGAATCGCATACTGAAACGAACATTTTTACGTAAATACTACGAAGATAATTAAGTAATAAAGATTTTATTTTTATACAACACACATTTTTTTTTGTAACAGAAAGATATTTGGGCGGGGTTATTCTACAAAAGATACATTTTGTTAAACACACTGCTGATCTTACTACTACATCAATTTTCTTGCTTTCTTCTTTATTTACGTCGTTTATTTCTTTACACCATCCTGTAAATTCCCTTCTCTTCAACAGCTGCCTCCGCTACTACTATTCTCTTTTCCATTATTCCTCTCTTTCTAGACTTCTTTCTCATCTGCCTTTCATTCCATCTATAAATTCTATGTGCAAACAAGCAAGTAATCAAAAGCATCAGAATTTAGCATAAAAATAAACGAATAATGTTTCATATTAAAAAATATTTCAATCATGTGTCACTAAGTTTCATTATTCGATTAATATTAAAAACAAATACAAAATAATCTGTGAGTCATTTAGAGGTAAGAAATATATATATATATATATATATATATATATATATATATATATATATATATATATATAGGGTGACCTAAAACACGGGCCCCAACTCAAATGAGGCCCCGTTTCTTAGTGTTTTGTCCTAATGAAATGAAACTTTGGTCATAACTAGTTTATTATATTCAAAACACCACATCAAAACACTAGGGTCTTTGGCCTTTTTTTCTCCGTTGACTGTAAAATGATCAGAAAAACAATTGAATGTCTTCTGTTTTTTTTTTTGGTCACCCTATATATATATATATATATATATATATATATATATATATATATATATATATATATGCACACACATTAATTTTAATTATCAATTTACTAATTTAATTATAAAATTTTTATTCATAAAAGCTCTACTGACTTTTGAAAAATAATAGTTTTTAAGTTCATGTTATTATCATATTTGAACTTAATATGGGTGTGTACATTACACACACACACACACACACACACACACACACACACACACACACACATATATATATATATATATATATATATATATATATATATATATACAGATACAGAGAGAAAGAGGCGAGCTAAGTAGCATGTATAAAGTAATGCTTGCTAGTAAGTATATACATATATAACATACTACCGAGCTCTAGTTCCGTATTGAGCACTGTTGAAGTAAATATTGACAATCAATGCATAAAATATATCTTCTCATAAAATTTTTTGAGGATACATGAAATAATAATAATAATAATAATAATAATAATAATAATAATAATAATAATAATAATACACACACATATATATATATGTATGCATGTATGTATGTTATATATATATATATATATATATATATATATATATATATATATATATATATATATATATATATATATAAATAAGGGTTTTATCACCCAATGAGGAACCCCGAACTGGACTTTAAGCATCTATCTCTGTCCCGAACAATCCACTGCCTGTGGGACCCGTGTGTTGTATCAGGCCGGCTCTCCATCTCGTTCTTGGTCTTCCCTTTGGCCTCTTATGTTCCATTCCGCCGTCCTGATGGACCATCTGTTGTCATGTTGTCTGGCTACGTGCCTTGGCCATCTGTGTTTGGATTTTTTGATGGCAGTATCGATGTCAATAACTCTCGGTTGTTGGCGGATGAAGATATTAGTCTTTCTGTCTTATAGAGTGATTCCTAACATTATCCTCTCCATCTTCCTTTGTACTACTGCCAAGATTTCACCTTGGCGAGTTGTTAGAGCGCATGTTTCACTATCGTAAATATACCGTACATATGTAGTACATATTCATTGAAGATCTTCCCTTTGATTGACATATTTGCTTTTCGGCTTCTCATGATATTCTCCACTTTCTCAAAAGCTGTCCATCCCAATGCTACTCTTCTCTTTATCTCAGGGAACAGATCTCAATCTTTCGTCATTTTCTTTCCCAAGTGGATGTAACTTTCAACTTCTTCAATGGTCTTTCCATCAACAATTATTGGCGACTTGGCAGCGTGCTGATATAACATCACCTTAGATGCATTTTGAGGCCAACCGGTTTATTTCTTGAGTGGATGTCGTTTCGAATGTCATTTAGTCCCTGAAGCGAGTGTGCCTCAGTACTCTATCATCAGCGAAGATGAGATGTGACAAGTGTTCACTATTGATGTTGGCTCCCCTACCATCCCACTTAATCCGACTGATTCTGGAAACAGGCAGGGAAGAGTTTTGGTGAGATGTTGTCACCTTGTCTTGCTCCCCTCTCCAGCTTTTTTTTTTTTTTTTACACAGTGATCACCACTTATCAAGGCCCGGAAGCCACTCAGAGATAAGGGTTGTTGCAAGTACATTACGTTAGTGTGGAGATTTGATGAAGTGTTTACTTAAGGGGGCGGTTCATTAGGAATTTGTTAACATTAGACTTGAAGACATCCAAGTTGTAGTCCGGAGGGAAGCAGGCAGACGGAACAGAGTTCCACAGGCGTGCAGTTCTAAGAAAGAAGCTTTGTTCATGGAATCCGCGTTGATGATTTAGGCACAGATATAGAGTGGGGGAAATTTTTCACAGTGGATTCAGCTAGACGAGCACCTGCCATGAAAATAACGATAACACAAGGATAGGCTCGCAACGTCTCTTCTGTGGGAGAGGGGTTGCAGGGTAGAGAAAAGGGCATCCCCCACTAAACCACGAAGTCTATTTTGTACTCTGTCAAGGCATGATAGGCTGTTTTTGGCAGCTCCTGCCCAGATATGGCAACAGTATTCCATCGTTGGACGTACTTGGCTTTTATATAGATAGAGAATTGCATCAGTAGTGAGATATCTTCTGGAGCGGTAGAAGGATCCAACCATCTTTCCAGCGACCTTGGCAACAGACTTGATGTACGTGTTCCATTTCAGATCAGGAGTAAAGGTCAAACCCAGAAGCTTGTCAAAACACGGGGCCTCACCCAGACGAGAGCCATCCATCACAATTGATGCCAGCTGGGGATCAGAGCGTTGATGATGTAAGGATAGGAGTTTGGTTTTGGATGCATTAAAGGTAACTAGCCACATCTTCCCCCACTGAACCACGCGCTCGAGATCAGAGGAGAGAGAATCAGAGAGAACTTTGTCATTTACAGCCTTTGATGTGTTGCCGTAGATGGTCGTGTCATCAGCATAGATGTCAACCAATGATTTAAGTATGTGTTTAGGGAGGTCATTGATGTAGATCAGGAAGAGAGTTGGGCCCAGGATTAACCCCTGAGGGACTCCAGCATTTATATTGCAGGCCTCCGATTTTTGTCCATCTACCACTACTCTTATGAGCCTATCGGAGAGAAATGATTTAATGACTGAGAAAACATTTCCAGTTATACCGTAGCTGGAAATCTTGTGAAGTAGACCCTTATGCCATACCTTGTCGAAGGCCTTTGATATGTCAAGAGCAATTGCCCTAGAAAGGAAGCCTTTGTCAAGAGATTCACTAATCCTGTGGGATACAACCGTCAGCACATCTGCGGTAGATCTTGCAGAGCGGAAACCATATTGTGTGTCACTAAGAAGGTTATTCCTGCTGAGGTGGTTGACTATTTCTCTATTTAATATTGATTCCAGCAACTTACTCATAACACACAGGAGACTTATTAGTCTGTACTGAGAGGGAGATGACTTATCACCTGAATTCTTAAATACAGGGCAAACTGATGAGGTCTTCCAGGGGCTCGTAAAGCACTTCTCCTTAAGGCAGCGCTTAAATAGTTTCGTAAGTATGGGAGCAAGTTCTGGTTGAAGCTTTTTTAACACTATAATTGGGATGCCATCAGGGCCAGTTACTTTACTGGAATCTAGGTTTTTTATTAGCTTGGCGACCTCATGCACGGATATTTGTATGTTACCTAGCTTGTTCTGAGTTATAGGAGGAAATATGGGGAGTTGATGGCCTTCGTCGCATAGGGTAGAATTAGCTGCAAAGTTCTTTGCAAATAGTTTGGCCTTGTCTGACGCTGACGAGATGACCTCTGGTCCATTGATAATGGTTGGGATAGAACGCACACTTCTGTTCAGGATCCTATTTGTTATTTGCCAAAACTGGTGGGAACCAAGCCGCTGATCAGCTACCTTGGATTTAACAGACTGGGCATATAGCTCTCTTGCATTTTTTATTACTCTTTTACAGTGGTTGCTGGCAGTCCTGAAAGCAGCTTTAGTCTCAGTGCATCTATTACGTTGGTAGCTATGGAAAAAGTGATTTCTGTGCGCGATAGCAGCAGCACATTCTGGGGAGAACCATGGCTGGCTGTTAGATTTTTGTTGGAATTTATTAGATGGTATGAATTGGTCTATGCCTACAATTAACCATTCGGTCAGATCTGATACTATAGAGGACACTTCCTTTTTAAACATGGAGTGCAGAGGTAAATCAGATATGAATGTACGGAAGCTATCCCAGTCAGCCATAGAGTATCGGTATACAGTACGGTGGAGGGGTACGTCTAGGGGCTTCTTACATTTCGTTTTTATCTTAACTGATACGACGAAGTGGTCGGAGGATCCTAGAGGAGAATGAACGGTACATGAACATAGCTCAGGGGAAGTTGAGAGAAAAATGTCTAAGAGGCTTGCATATTGATTGGGTGTATCGGGCACCTGGGTGGGTTCGCGAACAATCTGAGTGAGGTCATAAGCAATAGCAAAATCATGACAAAACCTCCCCTCATCATCTGTCTTATTTGAATGGGTCAGCCATTCCACGTTATGGACGTTGAAGTCACCACAGATGTGGATGTTAGCCGAGGGATGTGAAGACAGTATGTGGTCTATTTTCTCAGATATGCTCTTAAAGATAGTAACTCCGCTGTTGTGGGGCCTATAGATGGCAAATATAAATGCAGTGGTGTTAGCAAGTGCAACCCTGAAGCACATATAGGGTAAATTAGGATCTTCTCTAGAGATATCCCTGCCACATGGGAAGCCATCCTTAATGTAGGCACATATTCCATGCTCATGGCGATCTTGGGTGTCAGATTTAGCTGTTAAATTGGAGTATCCATTAATTATGAACTCATCTAGGGAAGTGGTCGGCCCTATTCCAGTTTCACTTAGAAATGATATGTCCGGTTTCGTCTCCTGTAATTGGGTTTCAACCTCTGGAAGGTTGGAACGTAAACCCCTGATATTGGAGAAGGAGACCTGGTAGTAGGGGTCTACGCTGGAAGATGGGGTTCTAGGTTTAATCGAGTTTTTATTCTGGAGATATTTCATGTTGAGGTTTTGGCATTTGTGGAATAGGTCGGCATACTTGGTTAGAGCAGTACAGAGAGGGAAAGTAAGAGAGAAAAAGACAGGAAAATTTTTTTATTTGTAGCACACGAAAAGGTAAAGCCGTAACAATTACCCACTAGTATGGCATCGAGAGGCCCGACCAGAGACTACTGCATGGTCCAGATCCACTCACCAAATGGCAATACAGCAGTCCCAGTACTTTGCACCTGCTGATAGGACAGCCTCCTTAGTGGTAAATCCAAGGTTCCGGTCCCTGACTATCAGGCGGATAACGTCAGCCCAGACAAAACGTTTACCTCCAGCACCCTTACTAGTGACATGGCCACAAGGACAGACAGAGACAGAAAAATTTCCGACATCTCAGACTACTGGTCACCAAGTAGTACCGACCTTTAAGCAGCTTTTTCTTCACCCTTCGTCAGAAAAATCACTCATTGAATGAGGACTGAATGACAAAATAGGAGAAGCGAGAGTTACTGGAGCTGCCGATAACACATCCACTGTATTATCTACTCTTCATTGAAAAAAAAAAAAAAAGAGGGGGGGAGGAAGGGGAATGGGTACAAGTGACTTATTTATATCTAAGTAGTAAGTCCGGTGCGAAGTTAATAATTCATGACACTTTTGGTGATAATCTCCCCTCCCATATTAATGGGTGGAAGTTTGTCGTTATCTATCTAGTTTGAATCATTAAAGTTTCATCTTATAATTAATTAAAATCCAATAATTAACTATTATCAATTTGTAAAGTCTGCTTAATATTAATTTACATTAGATTTTAAATAATTATTCAAGGTTTTAATTTAGGAGGTTCGTTTTCATGAGTGACTGTTTCTTTGCACTGTATTATATTTCGAATGTACTTGAACATAAGGCTAACTATATAAGATAGTATGATTCGCCAGCAAGAAGAAAGTATTTTCAATACAGGCAAGCTTGCAGTAATAGGATATATTAAGTATACTACTTAAATAAAGTCCTAAGTTTATCTACTCTAGAGAATAATTTCCGGCATTTTTTTTTTATCGTTAGTTGCCGGCATTTTGTTTGTTTTCATCGTTCAGCTTTGTAGCAGGAGGGGGGACGGATAAGACGGAATACAGACAAAAAGACAGGAGAAATACAGACAAAATACATAAAACACGAAAAGCAAATTTAAAAACAATGTAACAAAACATTTAGGATTAGTTTAGAAAAAAAAAATAAAAATAAAAAATAAAAATACTTAACGTTTTTGCACTAGAGATTCCGCCCGCGGTCTTTTTATCAACTGTTAGTAAGCATATGCCTTTCTAGAGCGTGTCACGATGGAGCTTTAGAGTAGAGGTAGCCCCATTGTGCAGGTCTTTCAGCAAGGTGATGTGAAAAAGGTAGTTAACAGTGGATCAAACTCTATCGAGTCGAAAGCGTTTTCGTGATCCACAAAGCACAATGGAATCTTGTATTCGTTGGCTTTCTCATGCAGTTGACTGACAGCCTGGATATGGTCGATGAGGGAGTAACCTGATCTGAAACACACACACACACACACACACACACACACACACACACACACACACACACACACACACACACACACACACACACACATATATATAGTTGAAATAAAGTCGGTCACTTTAGCTCGCATGCGCAGATAATGATATTATAATCATTTGATCACTTCGACAGACGTTACAGACATTTAAAACTAAATGTTTAAATTTCAACGATATTTCTCGCGGTTGACGGTGGCTGTGTGGATTTGTTCCTTGCTAATGAAGCCAGAGATGGTTAAGTTGCTGGGTTCGAATCTCTCGACCAGCAATAATCGTGACACCCTGCACTGATGATTCCCGAAAGGATGAAACACTAGCGTCTGTAGGTATTATAATAAATAATTATATATATATATATATATATATATATATATATATATATATATATATATATATATATATATATATATATATATATATATGGAAAAATATGTTTATTTAATTATATTTCGGCTTTTATTTATACCAATCCTTTAATTTATGAAACTGGATGGAACTACAAAGCATGTACAAATAAATGACAAAAGTCTATATTATAAATTTGAAGATGTTGTCAATCTACTGTTTATTTTTTTTAAGCATGTTGAAATGTTAATTCTTTAAAGCCGCTGTTTCGTAGCGTAGAATCATTCATGTAATTATCATGTCAATTATTTTTTATTTATTCTGCCCTTGATTTCAGAAGAAATGGAACTCATCAACTTTAAAAGAAAATAAAGGAATATGGGCATGATTGTTACAAAATCGGAAGTGAAGTCGCAGTTGTGTTTTCTTTTAGTTACGCCATATTTGAATTTTAATGTAGAGTCATCAACGCTAAATCTACGTATTGAGAAATTGTATCCATATTGTTATGATTAACATAAAGAATATCTTATTTAATATCTTATTAATTTATTATTTATAATTAGTCTATATTTATTTACTTAGGTAATATTGATAACAGTCAAATCCAGATACGAAACTAATTATCAAATCTGTTGCTTAAATTGATTAGATATAAATTTTGCTTTCTTTTATTACGTGAATAAATATTTTTATTATGCATATTTCTACGTTTAAACCTTTCTATTATTGCCATTTAGTTAATTTTAATTGACTATTTTTAGATTAATATGAGAGATTTCTTAATTTTATTCCAGTACATTTGTTTATTTTTCTCCGTCCAAGAGAAACAATTTACTTTAATAATTATATTGAGTTATTTCCTATTGCACAATCTATTTATCATGTTTAGAATTTATAAGTTTTAATTGTACTAATAAATGTTATTTTTTAATTTGCAGTTTTGTTTAGTTTATTTATTTATTGAATTGTTATCATTTATCAATTGGATTATTTGTTTAAACCTTAATATTTTCAATTAATGTAATACAAACAATGTTTGATATCAATTAATCTACATTTAACTTAAATTGAATAAAAAAATTTCCTTGGATTTATTTTTTGTAATGTACATTTTGTTGCACTTAAAAAAAATCATTGAACATTTTAAATCTATATTGCTAGATGAAAGATAATGTTTTTAAATTGCAACAAAATGTACAAGGTAATTTTTTGATTCAATTTAAATGAAATTTTTATACCTTACTTTGTAAAATTTATAAAAGTGCCCTTTGAAGATAAATAAATTTCAAATTGAATCTTGTACCTTTAATTTTAAAGCCTATAGTAAAAACATTTTGTTTAACATTTTTCATGCCTTGGATGAAATACTTTTCTAACTTGTATCTTATCTTTTTAAGATTATATTTTAAAACTCTCCTTCTCTCTATTTCAGTTTGTATTTCTCCTCACACCACAACTCATTTTTGTAACCCCCTCTGTGTATTATTACTGGTCTGAATATTCTCTTTGTTTCAGTTTGTATTTCTCCTCACACCACAACTCATTTTTGCAACCCCCTCTTTTATTATTACAGGTCTGAATGCTCTCTTTGTTTCAGTTTGTATTTCTCCTCACACCATAACTCATTATTTGCAACTTCCTTCTTTGTAATACAGGTCTGAATAATAAGAAAATCTGAATTTTTTTAAACAAAAACTTTAAAATAACTTTTTTAGATTAAATTTTTTTAAAACTTCTTTCAGAATAGAAAATCTTTAAAATTTAATAAGGAACATATTTCATATAGGTTTCATTAACAAATATTAAGTTCATAACGAGAAAAATAGACATGAAAATTTCGAAAGGACTGTAAAACTGGTTACGGTCAACAGTAATCCTCGCCAGCGAAAATCTTTGTTATTATTGTTATTCTATTATTATTATTATTATTTAAAACATTTTGTATCCTGCTCTTTCGCGCGAGGACTAATATTTATATATAAGTTGTATACATTTCTATTATACTTTATTCTTTTCATGATTATCTGATATGTCTATTAGATTTACTTCAAAAAATTCATGACACTTTATTCTCTTCATGATTACCTGATATGTCTATTAGATTTACTTCAAAAAATTTATTTTCTAATCTAATCTATTGAACCGGAATATAACCTAT